>NC_055976.1:25579057-25879057 GCF_018492685.1 Alosa sapidissima | reverse complement strand
AGACATAATTAAATGATATATTATACATGCAGTTTAGACACATGTCAATTTATATAAGTTAGCAAAACACTTAAGCCAGAAGTAAAGCTATGACAGGTCTGTGCATGCTGCAGAGTTTAAATGAATGATATTCTTCACACGTGCCAAGAACAGCTACACAGTTACTCAAAATAAAATAGTAAAAACAGGTGAATTAAAGTGTGAGAAAAAAAAACTTGCATACTGTATATGCCTTTATGGTAACAATTTCTCTTTATTTCACATAAACAATTCTCAATGCAGTAATTACATTATTACACAGTTGCAAATGAATGGTCTATGGTTAATAAGATCAGATAGAATATGTTTAATTAATAATGAATAAATTACTTACTTATGCATTTCTAATTAATAAATGAATTACTTACTTATGCATTTCTAAATCTAATAATTTTGTCAATAGTTAGTGAGTGTGTTAAAGGAGAATTCCGGTGTGATATTGACCTAAAGTGTGTTGAAACATGATACCAAGTGTGAACGTATGTCTCACAGCCCATCTCGGCTTGTCCCCTGCACTCGGCGCTAGTTAGCCGATACTACCAACAGCTTTTTCAATGGTGGTGCTTCGGCATCGGCCTAGCCATGCAAATAAATCACTGTTTTACACCATTTACGAGGCTCAATGTATCTCCACACTTCATTGGTAGACTTCCGAGGGCCCTGACATTTAAAACGAGACATTGAGAACTTTGAAAAAGCACTGGTAGTTTACTTACAAGACGATTTATACAGACAGTATCTTCACGAAGTTTAGCGTTAAGTCGAGCGACGAGTAAGAATGAACAGGTATGATAAGGGATCAGATTCCAAAAATAATTCTGTGGAAATGCATGGATTCCAGTTTCTTCCAGTAGCAGCAACTTGAATCCATGCATTTCCACTGAATTATTTTTGGAATCTGATCCCTTATCATCAGTGTTGGGCAAGTTACTTCAAAAGCGTAATGCGTTATTTATTACTTGTTACTGTCATCTCAAAGTAATTTGTTACATTACAATATTACTGTCTTTGAATTGTAAGGCATTACACTACATTTACATTACTTTCACCAAAATAACAGGAAATAGGCATTTGGTGTTCCCAATAGATCTTCATGTGTTCAATGCAGCTCATTACACGGCAGGAGGTGATGTGGTATGGCATAATGACTGAGCTATGCTTAAGGCTAACAAAATAACAATATAATGGTTGCAGTTATGGTTCATGGGACAATGTAGGCCCCAAAGGCCAAAGGTCACTGTGAGGGACCGAGGCGACCACCCCATGTTTAGGGAGGTGCGCCACTGGATTAGGTGGTGTCAAGGGAAGGCAGGAGACAGCAGTTCCATACAAAAATATAATGTATTGTCCATTAACAAGCAGGCAGATCCAGGAAGCACAATTTAGAGTCCAAACATGAAATCCGGGGATCTTCAGTAGACAAACAAACATGTACCGTGCCATTAAACTAGGCACCAGGAACCTAACCTTTCTAGGCTCCCTGTCCAAGCAAGGGGACCTTGCAACTTTGGACATACTTTCCCCTTGCCTCACAACAAGCAAGGGTTAACTTTACAAACAAACAAACAAACAAACAAACAAACCAACCAACCAACCAACCCTCCGGTCCCTTTTTTGGGGTTCATTCGTCTGAAGTGCCCCAAGATTTGTGATTGATTCAGACACTTGTTCCCACTGCTATTGCCTCCCAGAACAACATGCCGTAATGTCATCTGGACCTAACCTGGTTATTTTATGTGTTTCTGGATTTTAGTGTGTATCACTGCTAGCTGTGCAATTAATTCCTCTCATAAGAACTACCTTGACCTTGAATTTGAATTTGAACATCCCATCAAAGAAATTTAGTATGTACATGGTTTTTGATTGAACAGTCTGGTCTGTTAAAGCATTAAAATTACACATTACCTTTGACTTGGAAGACAGATTTTGCCCCAACAGCAGTCACTGTATTAGCTGCATGTTTAACTTCTGAGTACACACAACTGTAATTCCCAGAGTCTTCTTTCTTAACATCGGGGATCTTAAATGTAGTCTCTTGTACGTTCAGAAGTATTTTTATTCTGATTATGACTCCATTCTTGCACAGATACATGTTTAGCTCATCCCTACGTGTTGTGTGAAAAATACACCTCAGCCCCAAACTATTCCCCTCCAAAACTTCAGAATCTCTTGCATAGATTTCAGCAGGATGTAAATCTGAAATTTAAGGTAAAAGCTTTCATCATCCATGAATATATGCATAATTTAGAAAACTAGATGTACCACAGAGCGGTACAAAATATGACCGCCGCCCAGTCCAGCACATTTTTTCCACAAAAATAAATCACGCTGAAAGGCCTATATGATTCTAACTGTCTTATGCTATATCCACACTCAATTCTCACTGGTATCTGCTAGACAACAAGTACCAAAACATGATTAGTTCATAGATTTCACAAACATACAGAAAAAATTGGTCATCCTAGGCCCTACGGTTCTCAAGATATTCACAGAAAACTGTGTCTGCCCTACCCTCCTTTGGGGGGTCCAGTCCAGCGGGGGGGCTACAGATCAAAATGAAAAACAATGGTTCCATGCTATCCATGTGGGGTTACATGCCCACCAAGTTTCGTGAACCCTGGTCTTTCAGTGTCCCAGGAATCCTTGTTGGTGTACGTTCACTAAATGTACTCATAAATTATTTTATTGTAAGGCCCCCCATGAACGAAAGTTCGGTCTGGCATTTGCTCCATTGTGGGGCAAGTATGCTCGCCCTAAATCAGGCGGACCAATCAAATCAGGATTTACGATGATGGACAGGTGAGCAACAGCGCTTGGTCTATCACGTCATCTGAGCACGCTTAGATTAGGTTTATGTTTGAAACAAAAACGCTGTGGCTAGAAGGATACATGACAAGACCCCATATGGAAAATTCATATTATTTAATGAGTTTGTATTACTGAAAACGATTATTTCTGAAAACTTTGGCCAAAGTTGAGATGTGGGAAAACTGGTGGTTTCACTTTCATCAAGGGAAAACAGCGCTGTTGCATTGCGACATGTTCCCTCGTTCGTTTGAAATCTCTGATTGACCACCTGTTTGAGGGATTTGCGACAGCCTTTCCCAGCTGTTTAACATGTTTGTAGCATATCACTGTTCAACAGAATTATTTTAAAAACGGAGGGGATATACAGTAGGAGCAGAAGGATGGTTCGTGTGTTTTCTTCCTACACCTCACGGTAAGCTATTTTGTTGCTCTGATTGGTTAGGTCTATCCAATTGAGTGCAGAGGCATTCCCCCCCCCTGTATCGGTTGAAGCACGCCCCATAATTACGTCCCAATGGAGCAGTATCAGACTCATATTCTGAATAGAATTTGAGTATGACAACGTCAGGCTAGGTTGACATGGCCCCTTGAGATCAAAAAATGGTCCTCCTAAACCTTACGGTTCTCGAGATATTCACAGAAAACTGTGTCTGCCCTACCCTCCTTTCGGGTGCAGTCCAGCGGGGGGGGCTACAGATCAAAACGAAGAACGATTGTTCCATGCTATCCATATGGGGTTACATGCCCACCAAGTTTCGTCTACCCCGGTCTTTCAGTGTCCCGGGAATCCTTGATGGAAATTTGGACATGCCTTTGTATATCTTACAGGTGGAGCTCCGCCTCTACAAACATTTTGGATCTCACAGGCGCTTTAAAAGTTTTGTGCGTGCAAATATGCCACTATGGACGTGCATACCATACAACATCTGATGACAATCGATTTATTTGATGTTATAGGCTAGACACTAAAACTGACTGATTACGCTATCGCTCATAAATGCGGAAGTAACACAGAGTACACACACAGATCTGAGCTGAAAGCCTAGTTTGACAAATATATCACATATCTTGTGATATACGCTACGCTACGCTAGAACAGAGCCACTTTCGTGTCACAGCATACCCTGGCTTAGAGCGCAACATACCTTGCTAACCCACTAAATGAGATTCATAGTATAGCCCACTGGTTGACTGCTGATTCCCCGGGGCTTGCCAGCTTTGGCGGCATCTTCTGGCAGGTTGAGGCATGACAACATTATCATAAAAGCCGAAAGCTATTTGATACAATACCTTTTCCTTCAAAGCTAAACGCTTATGCTTGCAAATGCCTTTATTATAGAGAAATATTAGGAGCAAGCTGAGTAATAACACTTTCATAACACTTTCTACAAGAAAGGCACAGGAAGCTGAAGTGAAATTAAAGCATTTTTAATCCTGAATTGGTTTTAACAAGTGGAGAGATAATAACCTAGTAAGAAATACATCGTGTAGGCCCTGCTCTTTGGTTAACACTATAGCTTTAATGTCAGTTTCAATTTAGATCCTTTGTTCCTTAAATTGTCTGCTCCTATTATCACAAAGCATAGTGTACATAGTTTAAAGATTAAATATAGTGCATATATTTAATATTTCCATTGTGATGGGCATATTTCCTAGTGCATGGAAACTAGCCCATGTGACATTGTACTGTATTCTTCAGAAATATAGCTCATAAACTGAAATAAATGCTACAGCACAAGTGCATGCACAAAATGTACACACATAAAGGGCATAACAAACAAAAATACTCCATATAGGCTATATTCATTATCTTTAGAGTTCAGTTGAAAATAAGGAACTTTTCATATTGAGAAATATGCAAAAGTGCATATGCAAAATGTAGCGTAGGCCTATGCAAGTGATAACAGAAATAGCCTAGCCCATTAACTATGTTCAGTTCACGTGTAACAGTGTAGGAGTGTAAACAATGTTTAGCTTGTAGATTATAAAAAGCATAGTTTTATCACGCACATCCAAAATTGATCCAGGTGCAGGATCGAAGATAGGGGAGTCCGAGGAAGGGGCCGTAAGGGCTTGAAACGTTTAATTCCATGTCGACTGAGCCGACACCGGCGCTAAGATGAGTGCACTGTCACTTATAATAAGCTTTATTTGTATAGCACCTTTCATACACAGAATGCAGATCAAAGTGCTTTACATTTGGAACATGTAACACAATGATAAAGAAGAGTCAGTCATTATCTGTCATTCCTCTTCATTGCTGTGGCGGTTTATGATCCGGTCAGCAACATATCAGAAATATAGAGAAGAACATGTAACACAATAATAGAGAATAATCATTTATTAATTTAATTTACAAATTTACACCACACAGTGCTACAAAACATACACATACCGATGTGAACTCTCTTATTCTTCTTCTGAACAGAGACGAGGAATTTAACTGTATAAAGGTGTAAAAAGTAGGGAACAAAACAAATAATGAACAAAGCATTAACTACTAGCTTACAAATACTTAACAAATGCTACAACATGTGTAGTTATACATGTAGGTATATACAAATAGGCATGTTTAGGTTAGGATTTTTGTTATTATTGGACAAGATAGTGCTGGCAGGTTAGCAGTGTTGGGCAAGTTACTTCAAAATCGTAATGTATTATGTATTACTTATTACGGTCATTTCAAAGTAAGTTGTTACATTATAATATTACTGTCTCTGAATTGTAAGGCATTACACTACTATTGCATTACTTTTAAGTTACTTTCACCAAAATATCTAGAAATATGGATTTGCCATTCTAAATGCAGTTTGTAGCCTTAATGCAGTTTGTTAGCCTTAAAGGTCTCATCTCATCGTTTTTTCATTAATTTTGCCATGGTCTCTAGTATTAATGAATGCCCTGTGAGCCGGTTTTGGTGAAAAAAATGCTCTCCTGCGTCTATTTCATGCTGTTCTAGTTTGGTGGGGAAGGTGGGAGGGGAGGAACAACAGGATTTGCCTCTTGCTCATGAATATTCATGACATGTTAATGACCTCGCCTCTGATTGGCTAACAGTACTGTGACGCTCCCTCCAGTGCGTCCTCATCCGATTCTGCCTGTGCTATGCTCCATATTCAACTTTACAGTGCTAAAACCTGGCTAAAACTCGAGTCAAAACTGTTGCACAAAATGTCTTCGGAGATACAACTTCATGTGTTTGATCATAGTATCCGAGTATGAAGAAGAACCGCTTCCTGATCGTTTGTCGGTGAACGTTGGTTTAATAGAATGGTAACAATTGCATGTCAGCTTAAAATTTCTCCTAAAAGAGGTAAACGTTTGTGGCAATCGTCATCTTGCATTCAAGTAATAAACAGTTGGAAACGTTTTAAAATAAAGTCCTATTTCTTTACATAGTCAAAAGTCTTTGCAATCTTCCTAGTAGATATTTTACTTCACAACACAGGTTATAAGCACCCTAAATGCAGTTCAGCCACTGACCTAGCCTGCTAATTGTATGCTATCGGAATAGATAGTTATAGTTCCATGATACTATCATTGAAAGACCACTTGGTTATAGCTCAATATATATATAGATCTAAATGCAAACACACTTACCTACTCCGTCCTAGCTATATTTCGCTGGAATTGCACCAGAATGCCTACAGAAGCAGAGAACGTGTGCTGGAAGACTTCTGCAGTAATGAGTATAAACTATGGCTTTAATAGCCTACATTGGCAGAGGTTAGCCTACTCAAGTTGTTTTCTGTCATGTATGACCCTTAGGAAAAAGTACTATAGGAATCTTATAGTATAAGACTACTATAGAAAAACTATAGCAGTTATAGGATATTATAGAGTTATTAGTAGTACTTCTACAGTATGTCCCAAAATACGTATTCCTATAAGATTCCTATATTTTGTCCCAAAATACTATAAGATTCCTATACTACTTTTTCATAAGGGGATTGCTCATGTGGTTAGAAAAATGGGCAACACCAGTACCCCTGTTGTCTGTATGACCCTGTACCCAGGATTAGAACCAGTCTGCCTTAACATAATGTACTCCCTTCAAAATGCACTAAACATTCGACTATGACTACTATGGCCCCCTGTGAGACAGAAGATATGAAAGGTAAGATAAACCTTTAGCCTAAAAGGGACAAAAACTGATGCAACTCCTAAAACTAATATACAAAACAGGTACATTTTCAATAAATAGCTTTATTATATTTACATACAGCAGTGGTACTCAAAGTGTGGTCCGCAAGCTCTCTCAAGTGTTCCACAAGTAGATGTGGTAAAATATAATAGATGAGTTGTTTGCAATATTGAGCCAACTTGTATGTACAGTAAATCCAAACAGTTCTGCAACACTCATGTAACCTACAGTATGCCAGTTTAAATCATATGAATCCTCTGAAAGCATAAGCATGGTGCAAAGACAATAAGCAAGGTGGTTTAGTGAGAAGGCCTATTGTGTAATAGACTGTTGAAGTAGGTCTACTGTTTTTATTTTTTTTTGCTAGGTGGTCAGTGATCTTTTTTTTGTTTAAATTATTATTGTTTAAGTGGTCCTTGGTCTGAAAAAGTTTGAGAAACACTGACAAATAGTAATATTGCAGTCTATTAAAATAATGCAAACACAAAACAAGACCATCCAAACTATGCACAGAATTAACAATGTCCTCTTTTTGCCAGACGATGCAGACATCTGGCCTACAGATCCTTTGTTAGGTGGTGCTGGGATTATTTAGGGAAAAAGGTCTGAGTTGTTGTTTCGGCTTGTGTTGTCCTGGGTATCCGAAGGGACAATACACAAAACACATTCGTTGGCTGTGATGATTCTATTACATTGCTCATTGATTGCGCTGGGCCATAGGTGGAGCCATCAGGTGTTATTGTGGAGATGTCACTTTCATCCTCCTCCTCCTCTTGATCAACCCGAGGTCTTCTAGCTGGCCTTGGATGAACAGACTTGATGGGAGTAGAGGTAGCAGGCCCCCATGTCCATGGTGTATCCGAAGTGCTTGTATAAATACTCATACTTTTCATGAAGTATTCTGTTTGGGTACCTAAAGTAAATAAATGTGTATTACTGTGTAAACAAGATACTAATAGTACACAGGACATTCACTCTCTCACACAAAACTGTACTGGCACAATGGAAACAAAAAATATTTTAGTGACTGTGGTAAGGTGTATGATTTACTAAGTAGCACACCCACAAGAAGACATTCAGTAATATCAATTATATCTGTTATGCAATTCATGGGTTTCATCAGGTCCATTTACACAGGTGTATTAATCAAGCACCATGCAGTCTGCATTCATAATCAAGGTGCTTGATTTTATACACCTGTGGAAAGTGACCTGAAGAAACCCATGAATTGACTTTCCAAAACATTGACGAGCACATAAGAACCTGTATTAGCCTACTAGAAAAAGACTTCTAGAAACTAACTAGCACAACAATAAAAGTTAGATCACAAACCTTTGCTTCTAACGTGATGACCTAATGTAGGCTAGAAAGCTGTGTAGCCCAACATGAGGATGTGCTCTGGAAGACATACAAAACACTAAGTAAACAGCAAGTAATCAAACAAAACATCATTGTAGGCCTACAAAGGCCAATGTAATAATGGCAAGAAGACATAAATTAGACTGAAGTGTAAATACCTGGGCTCTAGTGATAGCGACTTAGCCTAATAGTGCACGGGTATTGTGTTTTTGATTTTCCCTGTTTAGACTAGAACAATACCAGTCCTTAGTTGAGCATAAGATATTGTTGCCAATATTATTATTTGTGGTTTAACGCTTCGGTTAGAAGATTATAGGTTCAACAAGTAGTGATGCACCGATGTGAAAATTGTGGCCGATACCGATAACCGATATTAATTTTGCTGTTATGGCCGATACCGATATTTACCGATGTCGATATATCTGTATAGAAAACACATTCTTATGATAATGAAATAAAGAGCTATTTTCCAAAATGGAAATATTTTTTTTAAATAACGTTTCAATAGCCTACCTTAGAACACCAGAGGATTACAATATAATAGAATATATCTGTATTATTTTATATCCTGATATAAAAAGAGAGAATACTTAATGTCTGATATTTATGTCAGCACTTTATGCAGATTAGCCTATAGGTATGGCACACTATAGGCCTACTATTTATATTACAACTCTCCCTCTTTAATTCAGCAGTGTGGTTGAAGCCTGGAAATATTGTAAACAAAGTAGCATAGTAGCATAGTTGGCTAGCTTTTCATAGTCTACTGATTGGACTGTTCAGTTTCCCCATGTGTGTTTAAGTTTAAAGGTAATACTTGTTCTCCTTGGTACAGGCACTTTTGGGAAACATTGGTATTGAGATGATCAGTCAACTTGAAATCAAGAGTTTTAAACAAATATGTGCAGCATGCTAATGTTGCTAAGCAGATTTAATAGTAATTTAGCTAGTCGTCTTCTATGAGTTCTTGCTTTCACGATTGTAATGTTTTATTTGGATTGCGTTGGCCGAGTCGCGCGTGTCCATTGAGTGAGCGAGAGAGAGCGGGGCAAAGAGAGGGGTGTTGTAAAATGGTGTTGCGGCTCCTTTAAGAGAGCTCCGTGTGTGTGTGTGTGTGGGAAGCTGGGAAGGAGGGAGATAGAGTGAGGAAGTGTATGCATGCGACTGGAGCAGAGAGTGTGGAAGTTCAAGTTGGAGTCTGTACACAGTGTGAGCGGTGTTACTGTCCGAAATAAAACTCCATAAAGTTCAGCTCGTGTATTTTGCTCATCAGAAATGGGACCGTGACCCCGACGTTATTTTATCTTATAACATCGGCCCTCGAATAACGAATCCCCTGCGTTTCTGACTACGGTCTGAAACAAAGCAGGAAAGGTTAACAGGGGGTTTATACTGTTTGGTAAAGTCTACAATGAAAGCAACGTAGGCTACCGCCAAGTAAAGCGGGAGATGTGTGTTGTTTATGCGGCCGCGTAAGCTGCAAAGCACTGCTAGACACTAGAAAGGGTGTGTCGGTTCTGCCTTTTCACACCGCGACACAGGTTTGTGGATATGAGTGTTGCGATTTCAGTTTTGAATCGCATATTGTTACAGCCCTATTCAATTCCTATTACGACCATATAATTACATTCTGCCTGATACACAGTTATATTTAGCCTACCGCGAGAGATGTGCTAGGCGTGACATGACATGCAAGCCAGCCATCAACTTGACTGCAAGCAACGCGAGCAGCGCGATACAACGCAACTTTTTTAAATAACTTTTGTCAGATGCTGCAGTGTCTTCTTTCTGTCAGTCTTGTTGCCCTGCTATTTTAAATAAGAAATATGATGCAATAGAAGGGCATATTTAACGGATTCAGTGTAGACAGATAACACGCTTGGATCGCTACACACACGTCAAATACACAGGAATGATTATCGGCTTGTTCACATCGGCCCTATTTTGACATCGGACCGATACCGATGTGTAAAAAAATGACCATATCGGCCGATATTATATCGGCGGCCGATATATCGTGCATCACTATCAACAAGCTAAATCTCTGGGTAGTGTGGTCATACAGTTTCTTATGAGTGTAGCTACACCAGGCACGTAACTGAAGCATTCCGTTCGCGTTGCGTCTTCTGCAACAATTAGCTTCCAATAGGCCTAATCAATGTAAGTAGCTACACCTGGCGCGTGGCCTGTAGGCTACGTTAAAAAAAAAATAGACCATTGCTCTAATGGATTTTACCAGAGCCCTTCCTATTAGACATTCTCTGATTTTACACGTTGCGAACAGAACACTTCAGTTACGTACCTGGTGTAGCTTCCTGTAATATAGGCTAGCCTAAGCCTAGCTTGTGCCCTTTTCATGCATGCTAACGAAGAATATAAACATGCTATTTTGTAACAGTCGTTAGGTGGAAAAGTTTGTTTGTACTTACAGCCTGTGAGCTGGTGGTCGATCGTTGTGACGTACAGGTCCAGGTTTTCAGAACATCGATGCAAAACCCCTTTCTAACTGTAGGCAGGCACAGTGAGTGTGGTCGAAATTATTGGAACACAGAACTAATGTTGCACTATACTTCGGTGGTGGTGTTCCAACGATAAATTCCAACCATTTCTTCCTCAACTCTTCTTTCTAAGGCAAGACATGCAACATTGATGTGTTATTGCCACAAATAACACAGGCACGAATTTGCTCCGCCATGTTAACAACTTGCTGTTAGCTCCATAGACAGTAAAAGAAATGGACGAACAGACTCCGTCGTTTTCAATGGGAGGGCACTGAGTCAAATAGAACGATTTTTCAGTTGGTCCCCCCAGTACTGCGCAGACTCGCACTTAACTTTGTGACGTTAGCCATCGAACTGAATCTTGTAACTCATATGATAGATACACAGAAATTCTTCTCACACTTCCTTCGCCTTCAAAGTCATCAAAGTTAAACATTTATTTATGTATTATTATTAATATCATCCTCACCAAGTCGTGTTAATGTTGAAGCTACCATACATGATCATCTTCAAAAACAGTCAACAAAACAAAAAAGTTATAGCCTTGAAGCTAATCTTCTTTCCACTTTTCCGACCTACGGTCAATCCGTCAAAAACCTCTGTAATGATTAGTGCCGTTTTTAAAAAAAATTAGGTTTACTTTTTTATTATTATTAGGTTGCCTCTGTGTAATGCTTTACCAGAGAGGGTTAAAGCGGAGCTAGTAATCAAGGATCTTTGGCTTTACCTTAACATACGGTCGTGTATGCTAGGTTTTGCTTATGAGTTACCGTCATAGACAGTAAGGTAGACTGAGCTTCTTATCCAAACAATACGGTTATCTCCCTACGGCGCGAAAGAGAGATTACGTCAAAGCTAGCTTCCCTCCAACCGAACAAGCTAACCATTCTTCTTACGGGTAACCAACGTTACGGACGAGGTAGTGGAGTCTGTTTTGCCTTTGTAGTGTTTATGTGGATTACACAGAAGCTACAATATCGGCACAGGATATATGTTATATGAAGTTATGGTATTTCAAAAAAATCCTAGAATGAATGGACTTCTATGGGAGTTAGCAGAGAGGTGGTCCCTCCAGCCTACGTCGATTCTTCTACTTCCGGGAATTCGCCTGCCCCCTTGGTTAGCTCCTACTAGCTGCAGAGAGACAATCTCCTGGCCAAAATCTTCCTGTCTTCCTGTGGGCGGTCACAAGCCAAGGTGGGCGAGGCCATGAATAGTCAGTTTCCCTTCGGCGTCATTGGGAAGGGCTCTTTCTGATTCGCTTGTTTTTCAGTGTATTTTCTTTCATTGGCTAATGCGGGCAATGGGGGTAGAAGATCATTTTCACGTGCAGCATGCATATGCAACTTGGAGTGAGCTATAGTATTTCGAAAGTAACAAGTATTAAACGGTTTCTCAGTGAATGTGACCTTTAAGCAGCCTTCATTGCTTCGGAAATGGAAGTATGCAATGACATGTTGCTTCACATTTTGTTTTGCAAATAAAAGTGAATTATGAGCCTGGTATCCATCTGAATGGAATGCGTTTCAGTCGACTCGGCATATCACGTGCTTCATGTAAATGCTTGGAAAACGAATTATTGAAGACCCACCAATTCCATTCTAGTAGGCTACTACGTGGTGGAGTTTGAGAGAACCCAAAAAGTATCAAACTTGCTTGTAACATGGTGTTAGTGCATTTTGACATTGTAAACATTATTGATGAAGAGTGAAACACAGTTTGCAGTAAAGCTACTATTCATTGGTTACATTTCGGTGCCCCCTCTGTCCTTTGGTGCCCTACGCAAAGTGCGTGATGCGCGTGGTGGGAGCGGTAGCACTGCCAGGCTACACAATCTTTTTCTGCATTTCTATCCCTTAATTGTCTTTAATTCAAGTTCACAGCTCAAAGCTGACATGCACTACAAGAGCACAGTTTGTGTTTTGTCCAAAAGCGCTGCAACGTTGGAGGACTGTACACATTGGTCGTAGTGTTATCCGATTGCGTCGAAGTCCGAAATCATTCAGAGTAAACATGGTCTAGTGTTATCCAATTGCGTGCAGTGAGATTTTTAAATGCATGCTTGTTGCCACCCCTCGAGTTGGGCCATTACATTGCTCTTTGCCAGACCCTTAATCTTTCTAGATTATCAGGGTCTGGATTTTCCAGGCTAGTCCATCCCGCAAATAGATAGATAGATAGATAGATAGATACTTTATTGATCCCCAGGGGAAATTCAAGGTCTCAGCAGCATACATACAACACAAACACATTCTTTAACAGCAGAAAGAGTAATTAAAGTATATAATATAAAAACACAACTAAGCAGTAAGGACAGTAGAAGATAAAGAATATGCTAAATATACTAAAATGCAAATTATACTAACACTTAATACAATATATAAAAATATACTAAAATACAAATTACAAAAATACAAATTATACTAACTAACACTTAATCTAAATCAATTCTAAAAACAGTATCCACATAGTGGTGATTAATAAATCAGAGGCGCTTGCAATGACTGAGGCAGGGACTGAGCCTGTGATTCTCTGTGCATAGTAAGGTATGGTAAGGTGCTCTAAGGTGCTCTGTGTGAATGAGTGTCATGGTGGTAGTGCAATGGTGATAGTGGCCATGGTGATAGTGCAAATGAGTAAGTCAACAGTGCAACAATGCAGAAATAAAGTAAAGTAAAGTCTATATATCTATATATTTAACTATTTAAGAAAATGTATAAGTGTGGCCACAGTTCGGCTGTGGCATGGAGGGGGGGGGGGGGGGGGTTATGCATATGTGCTGATGTGCTAATATACAGTGAGGCATAAAGACAGTGGTACAAGTGGCTAGTGGACAGACAGTACCAAACATGGAGGGGGTGAAGAGGCAGACAGACTATGCAGAGAAGTCTATCTCTCCTCTTCCCTTAAAGGTGCCATGTGTAATGTCCGCCAAAAATCAATTCATACTCCACATTCCATAAAAGATGGGGGCAGTATACCTCCAGAAAGTGAACTGGTTTACCCTAGAGTAACAACCGAGACTCGTGTATTGCAGTTTGGCTAGCGGTTATGTTGTCCGCATACTGCCTCCCATGGCCGAAACTGGTATTATGACACCTGTCGGGCTGTGGCTAGTAATTTAGCATGCTAATTCAGGTTGATATCTCTGCAGCACTATACCTTGTTATTTTTTTAATGACATCATCGCCCATATTTCTACTCATTCTTTTGATGCGTGTAGCTCATCTTTTGGATATTTTTACCTCAATTCTTACACATGGCACCTTTAAGTGAGGCATTGAACAGTTCAATGGCCCTGGGGACAAATGACTTTCTCAGTCTGTCAGTTGTGCAAGGCAGTGAGCGAAGTCTCCAGCTGATCAGGTCTTCTGCTTAACAATAGTGCTGTGGAGTGGGTGACACTCATTGTCCAAGATGTTGATCAGTTTGTTCAGGGTCCTTTTGTCAGATAGTGAAGTGATGCACTCCAGTTCAGCTCCAACTACAGAGCCAGCTTTCCTTACCAGCCTGTCAATTCGCCCCAGATCCTTCTTCCTTGTGCTTCCTCCCCAGCATACTACTGCATAGAAGAGGACGCTGGCAACAACAGACTGGTAGAACATCCTGAGGAGCTTACTGCACACATTGAAGGACCGCAGCCTCCTCAGGAAGTACAGCCTGCTCTGCCCTTTCTTGTAGAGTGCATCAGTGTTGGCTGACCAGTCCAGTTTATTGTCCAGGTGGAGACCCAGATACTTGTAGGTGCTAACCACCTCCACATTGACCCCATCAATGTGGACTGGTAGCAGAGTGGGCTTAGACCTGCGGAAATCCACCACCATCTCCTTGGTCTTTGAAGTGTTAAGTTGAAGATGATTGAGTTTGCACCATTGCACAAAGTCCTCCACCAGGCTCCTGTACTCCTCCTCCTGCCCGTTCCTGATACACCCCACAATTGCAGTATCATCAGAAAACTTCTGCATGTGGCATGACTCGGTGTTGTAGCAGAAGTCAGATGTGTACAGGGTGAACAGGACTGGAGAGAGCACAGTTCCCTGTGGCGCTCCGGTGCTGCAGATCACAGTGTCAGAGAGACAGTTCTTCAGTCTAACGAACTGTGGTCGCTCGGTCAGGTAATCTGTAATCCAGGTTACCAGGTGAGCTTCCATACCCATCTGCAAGAGCTTGTCTCCCAATCTGAGGGGAGGTGGATGGTGTTAAAAGCACTTGAGAAATCAAAGAACATGATTCTCACAGCACTTTTCCCCTTGTTCAGGTGGGAATGTGTCCTGTGTAGAAGATAAGTGATGGCATCGTCCACGCCCACTTTCTCCTGGTAAGCAAACTGTAACGGGTCTAGTGCATGGCGTACCTGGGGTCTGAGCATGCCTAAGACCAATCGCTCCATTGTCTTCATCACATGTGATGTAAGAGTGACAGGTCTGTGGTCATTAAGCTCACTAAGGTGTGGCTTCTTAGGGACAGGGGTGAGACATGATGTCTTCCACAGTGTTGGAACTTGTCCAAGGCGTAGGCTCAAATTGAAGATGTGCTTCAGTGGCTCCCCCAGTTCAGCAGCACAGGCCTTGAGTAGCCTTGGGCACAGTCTGTCAGGCCCAGCTGCTTTATTGCTGCGCAATTTCTAGAGTCCGACTTCGAGTCTGCTGCAGCCACAGTCATCTTCAACCAGTATCAGGAGATAACGTTCTACTATTTTGCGCAGATTTTTTCTCCTCTGTTGTTCTCGCAGTGGTGTTTGCGAATATGTATCAAAACAAAACACCATTTAATTTCGGGTTAAAATGCATTGTAACGCGCATTACTGAAGTTTGTACCGAGTAAAATATTACCCAATTTTTTTGTAATGCCTTACATTACCGCAAACAGCAATATATTACAGTAATTATATTACTTTTATAACGCGTTACTCCCAACACTGGAAGTGAATAGGGTTTCTTCCTTTGATATGACCAGGTAGAATAATGAGCGCGAGTTAGCCCTTTTTTTTGGGAGGGGGGGGTGGCTCAAGCCCATCCAAAACTTGCCTTAACCCATCCTATCGTTTAGTCCTCAAATTGTATATCCTTTTTCCCCCCGCAAACTTCTTTTGTTTGGAGACGGAGAAAATGGTAACAGGCTCAAATGGGCCAGAAAAAAATCAAGCAAAACATCCCTGCATGAATCTCTTGTCTCTGATTGGTGGGTGGGCGCCTCCTGTTTAACTAAACAAAGAATGCATCCTGAGCGCATCAAACGTTGCTAGAGGCATGGCAGATCACCTTCCTAGAGGCATGGCAGATAACCTTCCTAGAGGCATGGCAGATCACCTTCCTAGAGGCATGGCAGATCACCTTCCTAGAGGCATGGCAGATCACCTTCCTAGAGGCATGGCAGATCACCTTCCTAGAGGCATGGCAGATCACCTGCGGTGCAGCTGTAGAACCGTACAAAATCGACGAAAGCAGCAGTGTGAAACACTAATGACCAGGGCCCAGTTCCCCGAAAGCATCTTAAGCCTAAGAGCGTCGTAAATTCCCTCTTACGAATGTCTTAAGATTTGCCGACTGTTTCCCGAAACCATCGTAGCTTAAGAACGTTGTGAAAACACTCGTAGATTTACGAGTGCTCCAGAGTTCTCGTTACCGGCTAAGAGCGTCTTAACAGTACTTCTCACTGAGGTCACCAACAGGACATACAGAGGAATTACAATTTAGAATACATAATCCAACATCCGTTCCCATTCTTTATTGTGTTTACCTGTGATGAATCAGATTTTAGCGTGCAAATTAAATAGCATAGCCTACATTTAATGGTCATAATAATGTGATGAAAAGCAGACAAAAATGCAATCAAGTTATGAAACGAGACATTGCCAGAATATTTTGCCATTATCTTTGCTAAGTGAAGGCTATATTTTATTAGGCCTATAGGTAAAAATCAGAGAAAGCAACATGTGGTTTAGTCTGTAGGCTACTGCATCAAAATCTACACATTTCCTCACTTTCTTACTCGACTTCTTTCTTATCTACAAACGTGTTCTTAAGTGACACCGCGAAAAATTATTGCATGGTGCAACAGTCTAATTTTAAATAATTACAATTATTTATGTCTGTGTGTGGTATATAACCTACTTGGGATGCAGATGTCAAAGTGTAACTATTTTCGTATTGATGTGAATTAATGTGTAGATTAACAACAACGGTAGGCCTATATCTGTGACGTGCAGTCACCTAACATCACCATCAAATCAGAGCATATTTCAGAACTATTAACGTGGACAGCTCCCCTTAAGAGCATCTTAAGAGCAGTGCACGCGCATTCACGCTACGAGCATGTTCGGGAAACAGTCAGAAAAACCAAACGAACGATCGTAAGATGAATCGTAGAAAACCCTCTTAAGAGCGTGTCTCTGTCGTTATCGGGAAACTGGGCCCAGGTAATGCTTCATTTTAGGACCTTGATATAATCTGTCAGATGTCTATGAAATGGTAGTTGACCACAAGACGATTTTATCTCGACTCTTCTTGAATTGGTTTATGTTTAAATTCGCAGAATAGGCTTGTAATGATTCGTAGCATGATAAGCTAGGGCGCTAGGAGCTAGTGCTAGCTATTCAATTCAAAAGAGTAAATTGTTGCCCAGCGGCAACGGCAGCGGCAAGTCTATCAGTAAGTTAATGTGGCACAAAATAAGCATAGTCTCTAGTCAGGTTGGTGAATGTGGTAAATTTCCATTGAGAAAGCTATGCATCACTCTGCAGTGGAAAAATGGTTGCACTCTCCCCTAAAAACTCATGTGATATGTCTGAACAGTTAAAGGCTTACGCATCACTTTGTGGTAGAAACTTGTTGCACTGCCCTCTAAAAAATCTCATGTGATATGTCTGGATAGTTAGGAACACTTTATGTAGGGGACAGGGCCATTGCAACATCTCATTTGTGCACAAAACACAAAAACATTATATGATGATGACTAATCAACAAAATGGAACTAGGTGACCAGGTTGACCAGGGCCCTGATTGACTTGTCAGCATGTCAATCACCTGTCAAGGGGGAGAACCTCGATTTCTGATTTGACATGATGTATGGAAACTAGGAGGCCCTGTGACATTATGCATCGTATAAAGAACATGGCATCATGATTAGACTTCAGATTGTGGGCACTTTCTCAAGGGGGATAGGTTATCTGCAGATACCTCTTGATTCACTCTACGGCTTTGTGGTGCATGGTCAGACTTTGTCAGGCTGTGTCTATTGTCAGTACGTGTGAATTAAAACTGTGTGATCAACGGCAGCTCTCTCAAGTCTGTCTGTGAGTGTGTTTTCTTGGATCAGGTTGTATCAGAGTGCTAATTAGATTTTTATTGAACAGCTATTGTGATTTTCCACGACGTGAAGCAGGCAACAGGGCGATATACATAGTGCTAGCAGACTAAACATAGTGCTAGCATTTGAATGACATGAATCTTTTTTTACACTACATAAGCCTGCTTTCCATACTGGCTGTTGATAGAAAGGAGATCCATGTCACTATAGGCTACTATAGGATACCATCTTAAACACTGGAACATTAACCCTTTGCAAATGTCTGCTTTTCCATAGATGGACATACGTTCTTTTTAAACAATAAAACAGCTAGGTGCAGGTGAGAAAATGTAATGCCATTGAGTATCTAATATAAATGAATAGCCTACATGCTAATGAGTTAGCATTTATTTATTTGTTGTTAGTTGTTATACTGTATTATTTTGTCTTTTTGATGGACAGTACAAAGCGGGGGAGACAAGGATAGAGAGAGAGAGAGAGAAAAGGAGAGAGAACAAGATGAAACAGGTGAGAACATGAACAGGTAGTCAAGAAGGCCATACTCTAAGCATCTTTTTGGCCACATTAATTACATTTTCCCATATTTATTTACTCAATCTTTTAAAACTGCTCTATTCCACTGCACATTGGCAGGTTATAATGTAGGCCTAAATTATTTACCCCAGAAATCGGCCCACTGGGCTTGTTTGCTTTATTTATTATTATAAAGGTTTATAACTACTTCCTTACAAGACGTTTGTATGTACGTATTGTAAAGAGAGAGGAGGATGGAGAGAGGGGCCACACAGGGGGTGCAAGACCTGGAAGAAGCAGGTGGGAAAAGGGCATTTATTGTTAACCACCTCACTAATAACCTATAAAAAATAAAGTACATTATATTTAGTGTCATTTCATGGATGTCTTAATTGTTTTACCATCAATTTTCCATATTTACCATGTGTAGTTTACGTTGAAAACCAATGTGTTTCAGCACTGTGTAAATAGGATACAGAAATACTGTACTGTCCATGGCATGGAGGAAGGTGGTTCATGTCTCAATGCATATTCAATTTCTAAGAAATGTATAAATTGGATTAAATTCAGTAGCCTCATAATTCCTCGTCAAGAGCGGATGTCAGGTGTTTCCAGGGGGCTGAATACCCCCAAAGGTCAGATCCTAAAATCGCCCATTGCGGAAAATAACTTTAACCTCTGTTAGCCTTGTTAGCAGCATAGTTTGAGGCTCAGGGTTATGATTAACATGAGGAATGTGTAATGACCCATTTTTTCAGTTGCAAGACATGTTTATTCATGCGGTATACAGTATATATCAAACATATATCAAAGCATCATTGCTGGTTGAAGTTGTACATGGACTCTTTGCTTTAAATGAAAGCATACACATAAAACTTAAAACTATTGAATTAAATATAAATATTTATTTCTGTTCTGCAAGTTACATGTGTACATTGTTACTTTTTTGTATTGATCTGAATTTACTGTGCATGTAACATACAACATCATAGACCAATTCATGCAAAGCATTCAAACAAATCCACGTGACTTCTAAGATACTTTGGACAGAAATACCAAATCAATACATGTACAGTCACATGTGTTGGTTCAGGGGAGTGACTTTGAGTAAATTTAATTGAAAAATAATGAAGATTGTTGTGAATGCTAGGTTGAAGTCTTTATGACACTTCCCCTTGTGGTGAAACAGTTGAAGAAAGTTGTCTGGATTCTCTTCTCTCTTGTGTGAGCTGCTGAGTCTCTTTAGAGCTGCTATTTGTGTCATCTGGTTTTGACCTCGTTGCTGGAGCATTCGTTGCACAGAACATTGTTTTTTTTGTTTGTTTTTTTTTTAAGAAAGTGACACATTAAATTACACAAATTTCAATTTAAATCTAATTTCAAAAAAAAAAATTAAAGACATTTTGAAATGTAATAGATTTATCACCAAATCATTACTCTGACTGTGTGGTGTCCACATAGAGTCGGATTTTACCATTTGTAGACTAGAAATGCTGATGAAATTAAAAGCATGAAGTGATACCACAATGATAAATGGCATTGTTACCTTTTATGCTGTAGAAATTATGAACAGTCAGAAAGGCCATAGCTGCAATGACCACTCCAACTGAACACAAGAGTCTAATGACATTCACCCACCACTGATGGACATCCATCTCTATATTGAAACAGGTGAAGTAACATCAGCTTATCTATATAACCCTTAAAGAGTGTCCATTACAGATGCGCTATTGAGCCCATAGTACAGTAGGCTACATTCTGGACAGTGATGTAGATTTCATTTCGTCAAACAAATTCATATTGCTCAACATCGTGTTTCAACAAATTCATATTGCTACCTAATTTTCATAAGTGAGTACACACAGCAGTAATTGCCTGTAATTGCATGTAATTGCCTTTATAATACATCACCTGTTACTTGGATGATTACAGATCTCTCATTTGTGGAAGTCACGTTGCCAGGGTGATGTTTCTTTATTGAGTACACACAGCTGTAATTGCCAGAGTCTTCTCTTCTGACTTGTCCGAGTGTAAAAATGGCTATCCCATCGGAACGAGCCACATCCATGTTGACCCCAATTCCATTCTTGCACAAGTACACGTGTAAAGATCTGTCTGTTTTGGTCTCGACACCAAAACATATCAGATCCACACTGGCACTCTCAAATATGACAGCATTTCTTCGATAAATGTTGCCCAAACCAAATTCTGAAACATAACCAAATATATATATATATTGTTTTGTTTTGTTTTAAATCAAGTATAGAGTACCGAAGTGTGATGTTCCTTTTCCATGATAGCAGTGTCACTGGATCTAAACAAACTTTCGAAGTGGCTTAAATAGCAATGAATGTAGACATGTGGCTTCATTTCTAGCTCATAAATAGTTTTAAATGTAGGCTATAGCTATTTAAATGTGTTTTACGTCTTATCAAAGATATTTTATGTCTCATCAAAGACTGGCGGCTGTTAAGTGTGACGTTTTTTGTCTCAAAAATAAAGCCAAGACACGTCCGTGAATTTAAGGATTTTAACCGCATGCTGTGAAGTTACATGCAGGTCTCTTTTTCGGAGGAAACCCATGCTATAATAAAACTCTGTAGTCACAAATTTGATCTTGTTGGTATGAATATATGTTGTAGTATGTGATTCCTACAATGTAAATTGTTTTTACTAACGTCTTGGAAACGTTGTAAAATTATTGATATAGATTAAGAAAGCCACCGCTATGGTGACTATTATGGTTAGATTGATTTGTTCAGTTTGATCCAGTTCAGTTTGCTGCCTTGACAACGCTACGTCATGGCTTCAGTACTCTATTGTTCACAAAGTACATTTAAGAATAATAAAATAATTTAAAAATGCATTTTGGCGCATTACCTCTGACTTGGATGAAGACAGTATTGTGGCCTACAGCTGTAACACGTTGGACTAATTGCTTTTCTGTTGAATACACACAGCTGTAATTACCAGAGTCTTTTATCGCAACTTGTGGAATTTTAAACACAATGCTCTTTGACCTTGTAATTCTCTCTATTCTGGTCGCGACACCGTCCTTGCAGAGGTATATGCACAATGCATCCTTTGGTTTTTCTGTCATAAAAACCATACACTTTAATTGCAAGATGTCCCCTTCCAGAAGTTCTGTTGTTTGTGAAAAAATGACCGCAGGGTTGAATTCTGAAATATAGCGAAGCACATTATGTCTGATAAATATAAATGATTTGGTACTGTATATGACATATTGAATACGCGTGATATAACATACAGAACAAATCATTGACATACCTGCCTGAGAAGAGGCATTTAGATGTCCTAAGGCTTCGTTGAAGAAGCCTTGGTGAAAATGTTCTGAATTAGGTCTCCAATTAAATATCATATATATTGTCAACAAATTATAAAATATTAGTGGCTTTTTATATTGCTCTTCAAGTTTGTCAGAAACTGAAGGCTGAACCAAACTACAACTAAAGCATTATATAAACATTCATACGGATGCCGTAACATACTCACATAGCATAAGTAGTCGGAGCCACATAGCTGAGACAAGGGCGGCTGAATGACAAGATTAACTTGACCTCACAGTGATACTGAAGGTGGCTCAGTTTTAGTAACATAGTCATACAGAAAAATACAGAGGAAGTGGCTGAGTACAAGGATACAAAGATACAAGGAAGTTTATTGTCACCTGCATATAGTTACTGGAAGTAAGAAATGCAGTGAAATTATGTCTGGTGTCAGCCTATTTGTGCATTAATGGGGGGGGGGGGGGGTTTAGTAGATTAAGTGGCAAGGGCTGCATAAAAAAGGTGGGGGAGGATTGGGATTGGGTGGGGGGCACCAACAAGGAGCACCCAAGAGCAACAGGGGCAAGGAAAAACTCCCTTACCAAGGAAGAATCCTTGGGAGTTTTTTGTGAGTAATAGATAGAGATGCCATCTATGGTGTTGGGTTGATTGCAGACGTCATTTACGAGCTAAAATTACAACCAATGTACTGAAATCAAGTGTTTTTTTATGATACTAATTAGTGATGCACCGATGTGAAAATTGTGGCCGATACCGATAACCGATATTAATTTTGCTGTTATGGCCGATACCGATATTTACCGATGTCGATATATCTGTATAGAAAACACATTCTTATGATAATGAAATAAAGAGCTATTTTCCAAAATGGAAATATTTTTTTTAAATAACGTTTCAATAGCCTACCTTAGAACACCAGAGGATTACAATATAATAGAATATATCTGTATTATTTTATATCCTGATATAAAAAGAGAGAATACTTAATGTCTGATATTTATGTCAGCACTTTATGCAGATTAGCCTATAGGTATGGCACACTATAGGCCTACTATTTATATTACAACTCTCCCTCTTTAATTCAGCAGTGTGGTTGAAGCCTGGAAATATTGTAAACAAAGTAGCATAGTAGCATAGTTGGCTAGCTTTTCATAGTCTACTGATTGGACTGTTCAGTTTCCCCATGTGTGTTTAAGTTTAAAGGTAATACTTGTTCTCCTTGGTACAGGCACTTTTGGGAAACATTGGTATTGAGATGATCAGTCAACTTGAAATCAAGAGTTTTAAACAAATATGTGCAGCATGCTAATGTTGCTAAGCAGATTTAATAGTAATTTAGCTAGTCGTCTTCTATGAGTTCTTGCTTTCACGATTGTAATGTTTTATTTGGATTGCGTTGGCCGAGTCGCGCGTGTCCATTGAGTGAGCGAGAGAGAGCGGGGCAAAGAGAGGGGTGTTGTAAAATGGTGTTGCGGCTCCTTTAAGAGAGCTCCGTGTGTGTGTGTGTGTGGGAAGCTGGGAAGGAGGGAGATAGAGTGAGGAAGTGTATGCATGCGACTGGAGCAGAGAGTGTGGAAGTTCAAGTTGGAGTCTGTACACAGTGTGAGCGGTGTTACTGTCCGAAATAAAACTCCATAAAGTTCAGCTCGTGTATTTTGCTCATCAGAAATGGGACCGTGACCCCGACGTTATTTTATCTTATAACATCGGCCCTCGAATAACGAATCCCCTGCGTTTCTGACTACGGTCTGAAACAAAGCAGGAAAGGTTAACAGGGGGTTTATACTGTTTGGTAAAGTCTACAATGAAAGCAACGTAGGCTACCGCCAAGTAAAGCGGGAGATGTGTGTTGTTTATGCGGCCGCGTAAGCTGCAAAGCACTGCTAGACACTAGAAAGGGTGTGTCGGTTCTGCCTTTTCACACCGCGACACAGGTTTGTGGATATGAGTGTTGCGATTTCAGTTTTGAATCGCATATTGTTACAGCCCTATTCAATTCCTATTACGACCATATAATTACATTCTGCCTGATACACAGTTATATTTAGCCTACCGCGAGAGATGTGCTAGGCGTGACATGACATGCAAGCCAGCCATCAACTTGACTGCAAGCAACGCGAGCAGCGCCATACAACGCAACTTTTTTAAATAACTTTTGTCAGATGCTGCAGTGTCTTCTTTCTGTCAGTCTTGTTGCCCTGCTATTTTAAATAAGAAATATGATGCAATAGAAGGGCATATTTAACGGATTCAGTGTAGACAGATAACACGCTTGGATCGCTACACACACGTCAAATACACAGGAATGATTATCGGCTTGTTCACATCGGCCCTATTTTGACATCGGACCGATACCGATGTGTAAAAAAATGACCATATCGGCCGATATTATATCGGCGGCCGATATATCGTGCATCACTAATACTAATGTTTTTGGTCAGAAATGTTATGGAACAAAGTTATGGAATGAAAAATAAATATATTTTGCCACAAACAGACAACAGCAGGTTTTAGGGCCAGTACTCAGTACACACATTTAGGTTACAGTGACGACATCTGGCTGTAAGCTCTGCTCACTTCTGCTTAATCGATGTCTGACATTTCACAGTTGAGATGTGGTTAGCCGCTTCATGGAGGTGGAAGTTGTACTGTAACTTATAAAACAAGAACCAGTCGCGGGCAGTCGGGCAGTGCAACTTCTCTAAGCCTATGGTCAAACTGGTCTGAGACAGTCGTGCGATGCAACTTCTCTTAACCTAAGGTCATACAAGGTTCTGAAGCAATGTTTGCATAAGCACTTAATACAATGGTAAAATAAACATACATGGTGATAAAAGAATATAAGAGTTTTCTCCCACAAAATCACATCTCAAAAAAGCAATGAAAGCAATGCCTTTATTCAGGGGTGTAGTGGTCAAATAAGAGGTGGGTAAACTATGAATTTTTGATCACGGTAAGTTGGACCAGGGACCATTTGCGATAGGCCTAGAAAAGACACTTATGGTAACCTACTGTAACAATAAAGATTTGCTTGCACTGCTGTTTGGTTGTCCCAAACTTTGGGATGATCCATACTAGGGGTGTGACTTTCGAAACCGACGTCTTGAATCAGTGTCGAGGCTTTCGAAACACTGCTTCGAAACGTGGTTCAAAACAGCCATGTCATGTGACCACTGCTTCGAAACATCGTTCAAAATCCCCATGTCATGTGACCAAAGTGAACCTTCGGTGCATTTCACCGGTGTCGGCAGGCGTGCCCGCGCGTTCAATTAACAGTGTAGACTTTTATTAAGCAATAACCATGATGGTGTAGTGGTTAGTGAGGGTAGCCCAGGCTGCTCAAATGTGGTTCGATCCCTGTTTGATTTGTAAGGTATTGTTTCAGATCGTATCTGTTTATAAGTTTTCTTACTTCATCATTAACCACACAGTTTCAACTAAACTCTCAGAATGGTCAAAAATCGAGAGTTTTATAAGAAGAAAGTGATTTAGAGAACACTAGTGGCAGCAATAAGATTCTCTTTATTGTGACTTCATGTGGTCTCCCATCCAGTAATTGACCAAGAGCATGACTGCTTACATGTAGCTTTTGACAAAGACTGAACACAGGTAACACAGCGAGCCACGAACCTTAAAGACTACATCTCCAATACGAAGCATTTGACAGATTTGTTTCACCCTAAACAGCTCTGAGGTGTCGGAATTGTTTCGAAGCTTCTGAACAATTTGGACACAGTTCAATTTCCCAATCAGGGAACAAGTTACCAAATTACAGGGATTGAAAATGTCTGTGTGAGGGTTTTTCAGTGTTGGTGTGTGTAGGAGAAAAAAATTCAGTTTACATGTAGATCATACTGTTGTGTTATCTTAATTTTGTCAATAACTCAATACAAACTTGGCAGTGGTTATGATGGCAATGGTAGGTAATGCAGAGAATTCTTTGTGACATTCACCATACATCTCCTTTTAACTTGGCCTACATGTTAAATAAGTCACTATAAACACACACAAGGGATTTTTTCAGAGCCCAACCCCAACACCACGCATGTTGATTTGTTTACAAGCCAAAGGATAGGAACCAGAAATTATATTTTTTGTAAAAGTCATGTTGATTGACTAGGTAATAAACTTGATTCAATAAAGCTGGCATCCCAGTGCAAATGCATTCTCCCAAATAATTAATTCACTGATGACTTCAGAGCAATTAAAAAACGTACATAATTATGCTTATGAACAGAAAAAAACTGTTCATTTTACCTGTTGTTTGAGCTAACTAAGATTTGGTACAACAATGGTCAATATTGCACCGAATTTCCTTGCTCTTTTTCCTACCAACAGCACAGTGGCCTTGAACAACAGGGCTATTGAAAATGGGCAGTTTTGCTTTATCAGTAGCAAGAAGTGACCAACCAAAGAATGTGCATTTCATTTCAGTCTGTGGCCTCTACATCATCGACAAAATAAACATTATACAACACATCACTAGAGAAATACGTTGTACTTTGCACTTAAGTAAAAATTTGACATGGCAACTTTCACTTGCAGTAGAGTCATTTTTGACTAGGAGTATCTATACTTTGACTTAAGTAAAGAAATTGAGTACTTCATCTACCGCTGCTTCTAGACGTATTGAAGTTTGTTGATAGTTTTGTAAGGTGAGCTGTAGAGAAGGTCGATTGGAGGTGATGAGGGCTTGGAGGCAGGGCCGGAGTCGTGCAATGCTGAGGAGGTGGACGAAGGCAGTTTTTGTGATGTGGTTAACTTGTGGTAGCCAGGAGAGGGTGAGGTCAAAGATGATTCCGAGGTTGTGGACGTGGTTAGGGGCAGTGACGTCGGTGCCCTCTCTACAGAGCTCTCTATGCAGCTGGGCTTGTTGTCTTCAGGCTTCAGGTCTGGGCACTTACTGGTAGATGGGTTGTACTGAACATTGTATTTTGCCTCTTGAGTACAGAAAGTGACAAAAGAAAAAAAATGGAAAAGAAATTTTTATCACAAGGTGATTTTAATTTTTTTCTATTCAGACTCAAGTGTCTGATTAAACATCTGTATACACTGAAAATGCAAATGAAACAACACAATGCTAAATGACTTTATTACCTTTTCTGCTCCAGAAATTACTGATGATTAGAAAGGCCACAGCTGCAGTGACCACTCCAACTGAACACAGAAGTCTGATGACATTCACCCACCACTGATGGACATCCATCTCTATTGAATTAGATAACAAAACATCTGCTCCTCCAAATTGTTCTCAAAGAGGATCCATTGAATTAAAATGCACATTTTTACAGTGTTTTGCTATTGATACCTTTCAATGCATCAATGGTGATGAGAATGTAGTTTTCGTTTGTCAAAATCACGTTGCCAGGATGATATTTGTTTAATGAGTACACACACAGCTGTAATGGCCTGAGTCTTCTCTTTTGACTTGTGTGAGTGTAAAAATGGTTTCCTTTGCCTGAGCTACCTCTATGCTGACTCCAGTCCAATTCTTGCAAAGATACACGTACATGTACACATATGTGTTCTGGGTTTTGGCATTGATAGTACATATGACATCCACATCATCGCCCTCAAATGTATGACTGTTTCTTACAGAAATACTGGCCACCAAAGTCTGAAACATAAGAAAATGGTAATGGTAAAATATGAACTAATGTTTACATTGAAGCCAGAAAAGGCCTTCACACCTTGGAAGTTTTTTTGCAGGTGCAGCTTATTAAGGGATACATTTTTGAAAAAGTAAGGATAAACACACTGAAAAAAAAAAAAAACACTGCTGCTTTACATCAAATCACCATCCTTGTATGACTTGACATTGAATTTGATCAATCCGACTGCTACTCCTTACAGAAATGTTGCATGCATATGGTTTTGTCCAAACAGTGCACTTAAAGGATGAAAATAAAAATTACCTGTGACATGGATGAACATGGAATTTTGGCCAACAGCAGTTATTGCAGGAGCTGCATGTTTCTCTTTTGAGTACACACAACTGTAATTCCCAGAGTCTTCTTTCTTAAAGGAGAATTCCGGTGTGATATTGACCTAAAGTGTATCGAAACATGATACCGAGTGTGAACGTATGTCTCATAGCCCATCTCGGCTTGTCCCCTGCACTCCAAAATCTGGCGCTAGTTAGCCGATGCTACCAACATCTTTTTCAATAGTGGTGCTTCGGCATCGGGCTAGCCATGCAAATAAATCACTGTTTTACACCCATTTACGAGGCTCAATGTATCTCCACACTTCATTGGTAGACTTCCGAGGGCCCTGACATTTAAAACGAGACATTGAGAACTTTGAAAAAGCACTGGTAGTTTACTTACAAGACGATTTATACAGACAGTATCTTCACGAAGTTTAGCGTTTGCAGCCATCTTGAATTTAGTCACGATAAGTCGAGCAACGAGTAAGAATGAACAGCTATGATAAGGGATCAGATTCCAAAAATAATTCAGTGGAAATGCATGGATTCCAGTTGCTGCTACTGGAAGAAACTGGAATCCATGCATTTCCACTGAATTATTTTTGGAATCTGATCCCTTATCATACCTGTTCATTCTTACTCGTTGCTCAACTTATCATGACTAAATTCAAGATGGCTGCAAACGTTAAACTTCGTGAAGATACTGTCTGTATAAATCGTCTTGTAAGTAAACTACCAGTGCTTTTTCAAAGTTCTCAATGTCTCGTTTTAAATGTCAGGGCCCTAGGAAGTCTACCAATGAAGTGTGGAGATACATTGAGCCTCGTAAATGGGTGTAAAACAGTGATTTATTTGCATGGCTAGCCCGATGCCGAAGCACCACTACTGAAAAAGTTGTTGGTAGCATCGGCTAACTAGCGCCAGATTTTGGAGTGCAGGGGACAAGTCGAGATGGGCTATGAGACATACGTTCACACTCGGTATCATGTTTCAATACACTTTAGGTCAATATCACACCGGAATTCTCCTTTAACATCTGGAAGCCTAAACTTTGCTTCTTTTAAGCCTGTAATTATTTTCATCTTGATTCCAACTCCATTCTTGCAGAGATACATGTTTAGCTCACCCCTATGAGCTACATCTTTGTGAAAAATGGCACACCTCAGTTCCAAGGTGTCCCCATCTAACACCTGAGTTGTACTTGAAAAGATTTTGGCTGGGCTGATATCTAAAATGTTAAAGTATGCTCAGGATAGACTTTCTTTATGTGAAGTGATTTGAGTGCGTCCTACTAAGTGATGTTATTGTTTTATACATTTTCAATTGAAAAACAATTTATATACCTGTCTGAGAAGATGCTCCCAAAACACACACAAAGGCTTGGTAAAAGAATACATACTGATTAGAAGGATCTGAATTAAGCATTTTAAAACACATATTTAAAAAATTCATTGCTAATATGATTCATACTAGGCCTATGTCAAATAAATAATAAATGCCTGAAATATGTACTCACATATTACAATGAGAAAGAGTCCCATTTCTGCGAGATGCAGAGCAGAGTGGAGCAGAGCAAAGAATCAGATGTAGTTGGGTGTCACACAGTAACAATAACCAGTAGAAGGCTCACTTTTAGCCATCACTTGAAATGTACAGCCAACAGACAGGAAGTGAACTGTTGAAGAGCAGTATTGGGGTAGAGGAGTGACATGAGCACTTTCAGCACAGTTGTTTGGTTTTGACACATTGGAAGGTGTTGTGTAAATGATTTTTAGTTTAATACATTAAAAATCTGCTACATGCATTGATTAACAAAGTATGATTCCACATATTCTTTTTAACCTTTGTGAACACTGTATATTTAATGTGTAAAAATGTATCAACACAAAGGTCATTTTAGCCTGAGTGGAAGAACCTGTTCTGAGGCAGTGTGCTATGTAGCATAGTATTAATATACACCATTTGAAAGCTTGGACTCTTGGGAATCCATACATCATCTCAATCCCGATGTAAATGGAAAAGTATTTTCCAAGACACAAACGGGCCTGTCCAATGGAGAAAGAAATCAATAATTATCGATATCGACTGATATGAAACACTTTGACTGATATGAAACACTTTGACTGATATGAAACACTATGATACAGTTTTCAGCCATATCGCCCAGCCCTAGACTCCATAGGGCACTTTGCCAAACACATGGCCATACCTTTACAAATAACTGTGTAATCTACTCATCTTTCTTCTAGAGTGATTTACTTTTACACATTGCTTCACAAGACCTTGTGCTAGGGCTGTTGTGTTTCTCAATTGAATTAGTGTTGAACTGTGGTCAGTTCAAAGATGTTTGTTACCCTGGTAAAAAGGAAAAAAAAATATTCTAGCCTCTGTAACTCTGTGCCAGCAAATCACACATTAATTCTGATGTTTCCTAAATGTTTCCTGATGTTTTTCTAAAAAAATACAGGGTCGAAGCTTTCTAAAGAGGTCAATCATTTGATGGCAGGCCAATATAGGTGGGAACAGTGCCCTCCAAAGTAGTAGCACAGTGCAATGCCGGAGGGAAAGCCTACAGCTAGAGTAGAAATGGCCTATCCTAGATCATGTTAAAAATTCTCTCTATTCTCTCTAACTCCTGTGCTCCTTTCCCCTAAAGAGATTCAGGATTCAGTCATTTCCCATTTCTAATTCAGTAATCACCTGTAAGACCAAATGTCCAACAACGAGTCAGCACATTTCTTTTGTTTTATTTCTTCATAATTAAACTGGGCCTATTGCCAATAAAATATTTAAACACAGGAAACTAGATTGGTAAGAACACATTATATTTATTGATTTAGCAGATACTTCAATCCAAAGCTACTTACATATGACAAGTATATTACCAGAGGCCATTGACCTCAGAGCATCTTGGTGTGAAGTGCCTTGCTCAAGAGCACAACAGTGGAAGCTGGGAATTGAACCCCCAACTTTTCAGACTACTACATGCTAACCCTCTTTTACCACTACCCTACCACCGCACTACATTTCACTAAGTCTCCAAAGCAGAGTGTTAAGAACAGCCCACACAAATCCAATTATTTGATTTTACATGATCCTGCACACTGCACTGAAACAGTCCCTCTACAGTATTTTTGTTAATGAACTGCTTAGGCCTAAAGCTATATGGTTACACTGATGCCACTTCATAATCACATGCCCTATTCTGGGGGCCATCTGATTCCAGGTCCTGGCTGCGACTTTTCTGTAGCACTGGTCTGGGAGATGACTGATTGATATTTAACCTTTTGAAAAACATAAAAATAGGAAAGTAGAATGTAAATATTCAGTCCCTTATTTTATTTTTTGTGAGAAAACATTTCATCAGAAGAAATTCAGTTCAATGGTGTTACATTTTATGTCTGCAATTTTTGAAGTTGCTGAACATGATATTGATAATATATTTTTTTAATTCTTGTAAGAATTAATTTTTAAGAATGGAAGTACAAGATAACTTACCCACAATCCTCAGTGTCTACTCCTTTATCCCTGCCAACTGTACATTTAAAGGCAGTACTGAGAAAAGCTGTTTCAGCTGCATGACAGGCAATTCTTACAGATGTGTGTATTGGACTTCAATTATTTTTTTATTTACAAATAAAAAAAGACACTCAAAGCTGTTACCTTTTCTATTGAAGGAGTATGTAGCAGCGAGTACCAGAGCACCGGCCACAATCACTCCAGCTGAACAGACGAGTCTGAAGACATTAACCCTCCACACGTGACTCACATCAGACTCTGCTGAGGTGAGAAATGGTGTTCCTAAATGTTGAAAGCAGGTGATCATTTACACAGCCACTTGGACTCATAGAAAGTTAAGAGCTGGATTTTACATACCCCTAGGACATGGTTCAACAGTAGCTCAGGCTTTAAAGTAGCAAACACCTGTTGTCTTCTTATATAATCTTAACATTTAGGTGTTATTGTTTTCCTAATAAATAATTGAAATCGGCAAAATACATTGGGGAAAATATCTAATCTAATTCAATATAAAGTCATTTAAATAACATATTGAGTGAATATTTGAATATTCTATAATATAAGAATATTTGAAAATTGGGGGCAGCTGTGGCCTACTGGTTAGCGCTCCGGACTTGGTTCGAACCCCGACCAGTAGGAACGGCTGAAGTAACCCCTCACTGCTCTCCGAGCGCTGTTGTTGCAGGCAGCTCACTGCGCCGGGATTAGTTAGAATTAGAAATTCTTGAATATGTGTCATACGTATGATTACTGTGAATGTATGTGTGTGCGTGTATATCTGCTTATGCACATGTGTGCACATGGAATGGGTTAACATGACCCCTGGAGGCAAACATACAGAAACAATTGGTCATCCTAGGCCCTACAGTTCTCAAAATATTCACAGAAAACTGTGTCTGCCCTACCCTCGTTTCGGGGGGTCCAGTCCAGCGGGGGGGCTACAGATCAAAACGAAAAACGATGGTTCCATGCTATCCATATGGGGTTAAATGCCCACCAAGTTTCGTCTACCCCGGTCTTTCAGTGTCCCGGGAATCCTTGTTGGTGTACGGTCACTAAATGTACACATAAATCATTTTATTGTAAGGCCCCCCATGAACGAAAGTTCACAAAACTTGGCATGCATTCGGAAGGTGTCATAATGATCCTACACTTTCAATTTTGTACAGTTTTGACCATGTCAGCCAGAGATATTGTGATGAAAACACCTAATTTTTTGCTTTTTAATTTTTAACTAGGTGGCGCTATACATGAAATAAGTGGTAATGGGATGGGTTGACATGCCCTCTTAGGACCAACATGCAAAAAAAGGTGGACCTCCTAGGCCCTACGGTTCTCGAGATATTCACAGAAAACTGTCTCCGGCCACCTACAGGCCAGTTGGTGTATAGTAACATAAATTCATTTATTGTGTGGCCCCCCATGAACGGAATTCCACAAAACTTGGCGTGCATTCAGAGGGTGTCATAATAATCCTACACTTCCAATTTCGTGCAGTTTTGACTATGTTAGGTCACAGATACCTGTGATTACAACACCTCATTTTTACTTTTTTGTGTTTAACTAGGTGGCGCTATACATGAAATGAGTGGTTATGGAATGGGTTGACATGGCCCCTTGAGATCAACATACAAAAAAAATGGTCCTCCTAAACCTTACGGTTCTCGAGATATTCACAGAAAACTGTGTCTGCCCTACCCTCCTTTCGGGGGGTGCAGTCCAGTGGGGGGGGCTACAGATCAAAACGAAAAACGATGGTTCCATGCTATCCATATGGGGTTACATGCCCACCAAGTTTCGTCTACCCCGGTCTTTCAGTGTCCCGGGAATCCTTGACGGAAATTTGGACATGCGAAAAAGAAAAGAAAAAAAAAGAAAAAAAAAAAAAATCTGACTAAACCTATATGACCGCCGCTTCGCTGCGCGGCGGTCATAATAAGCAGTTCTAAGAAATAAGCACCAATAATGATCAAAAATCTTGTTTCTATTTTTTTTTAAAATCTTTTTTTATAATTTCCGTGTTTTCTATCTCACAGGGGTAAATGGCAAATATGAACCATAAATGATGTCTACATCATTGGTAATTAATCTAAAGTAAACATCTGTTAAGTATTTTTACAGAAATTGTTATGGCTGTATTGATTTAAAAGCCTTATAATATGGTGGGTCCACCATACCCGGGAACATTGGCTGAGTAACAAAAATATGAACACCTTACAAGGGTTAATTTCCGTCAAGTGATAGGCTACTTTGGTCAGTTATCACCTTAAAGGAGAATTCCGGTGTGATATTGACCTAAAGTGTATTGAAACATGATACCGAGTGTGAACGTATGTCTCATAGCCCATCTCGACTTGTCCCCTGCACTCCAAAATCTGGCGCTAGTTAGCCGATGCTACCAACAACTTTTTCAGTAGTGGTGCTTCGGCATCGGGCTAGCCATGCAAATAAATCACTGTTTTACACCCATTTACGAGGCTCAATGTATCTCCACTTCATTGGTAGACTTCCTAGGGCCCTGACATTTAAAACGAGACATTGAGAACTTTGAAAAAGCACTGGTAGTTTACTTACAAGACGATTTATACAGACAGTATCTTCACGAAGTTTAACGTTTGCAGCCATCTTGAATTTAGTCACGATAAGTCGAGCAACGAGTAAGAATGAACAGGTATGATAAGGGATCAGATTCCAAAAATAATTCAGTGGAAATGCATGGATTCCAGTTTCTTCCAGTAGCAGCAGTACCTGTTCATTCTTACTCGTTGCTCGACTTATCGTGACTAAATTCAAGATGGCTGCAAACGTTAAACTTCGTGAAGATACTGTCTGTATAAATCGTCTTGTAAGTAAACTACCAGTGCTTTTTCAAAGTTCTCAATGTCTCGTTTTAAATGTCAGGGCCCTCGGAAGTCTACCAATGAAGTGTGGAGATACATTGAGCCTCGTAAATGGGTGTAAAACAGTGATTTATTTGCATGGCTAGCCCGATGCCGAAGCACCACTATTGAAAAAGATGTTGGTAGCATCGGCTAACTAGCGCCAGATTTTGGAGTGCAGGGGACAAGCCGAGATGGGCTATGAGACATACGTTCACACTCGGTATCATGTTTCGATACACTTTAGGTCAAGATCACACCGGAATTCTCCTTTAACTTCAAATTGTAGTAACATACCAGTAGGCACTGACATCTTATCTGTTGAGCAAAAACACATGATTAATTAATTCACAGAGCTGTACTTGAATGATATCACAGCTTGGTTCGACTAAAAACAAATTTCTCTCATTACATTGCACTGTATTTTTGACACTTCCTAATAGATCAACTAAAAACATTGTTTTCTATCAAGCCATTATAGCTAGCAAGTATATGGGGGGAGCAAACAATCTTAGTTTCCATGCCACATTATTGAGGGTCTCATATTATCATTGAATGTGCTTACGGAGGACAGGAATGGAGAGGATGTTATGCCCAGGTTCAAAGATTTTCTCATTTTCAAGTCTGTCTTTCGTATAAACACAGCTGTAGTTGCCGGAGTGCCCCAAGGTGACACTACTGATACTGAAACTCATGTCTTCAGTCTCCCTGTATGGCTTCATGCTGAACCAAGTGCCATCCTTCCATAGGTACACGTTCAAGCTGTTTTCCCCTGCTGTGGTGCCCATGCCATGTAGACTACATTTCAGGATGAGTTCTTCGCCCTCAAACACACAAACCTTGGATGCAAAGATCCTTGCTGGCCAGATGACAAGAGATTCATTGCCAACCTGGCTAGTGCTTTTGATCCATTCTGAGACCAATGCTGGGCAGTGATCATCCTGACAGTAAGCTAGTGAGAGTAACAGAGGGGCATTTAGTGTGTGTTGTTAGAATGTAAACATTAGCGATTATAATCACACCAATGCTGCAGAAATAAGCTACCTGATTTAAGTGTCCAATCCACAATAGACATGAAAACTAGGGGGAGGAAGAAGCCTGCAAATTCATGGTAAGATTGTGATAAAAGTCCAGTCATTTGCTATACAGCTATCGGAACGTCACATATTACCAACCGCCCCGTATCTCCAGCCTTTTACGTGTAGGCTATGTGTCACTTAATATTAATTTCTATACAAACCAAGATGGCGGATTCCCAAAGAAACGCAAGCACCCACACCATAAGTGTATCTAATTGTGTACCAAAAATTACGTTTTACCGTGACTCGAAGAGCTGTAAACAGTGTTGTAAGGCTGCATATAAATCCGCTTGGAGCTCCAGTGGAATTTTGAACTGCAACGAGAATTTTCGAGCTAACCGTTGACGTGCCGTGAGAAAGGTTGGGAACAAAGATTCTAGAGCGGAGCTCTGTTCTAGAATCTTTGGCTGGGAATATGCACCCACCGGCCCAGCACTAAACTCCGAGTGTGGTAAACAAAATCGGATATTTCAGGCAGTAAAAGCCCCGGTAAGAACCAAACTAGATTTTGTTCAAATCTACACACATATGGCTACTGAGAAATGTAAGGTTCATTTATCAAATGTTATTTTGAAGTATTAAAAAACATTGTTGTTTTAGAATTTTCGAATAAAATGGTTGGTAATTAGCACGTTTACGATTTACAGTGTATTGTGACTACAAAAACATGGAGGTTATAAGTCTGAATCTGAAAAAAAAAAAAATACCAAAGCATGTGATTATTGTACAATACCTGTCTCTCTTTTACCTTTTCACAGTAAAGTGTTTATTGAGTTACCCTACAGTATGTATCATTTTTACCAATAATATATTTTTAAATATCAGTGTTTTTTTGTTTCCACTGAGTTTATTGGTTTAGGCTACATGTAATCAACATCAAGTGTTCACATGCTTACTCTAAATGCATTTGTAAATGCCAACAGATCACTGTTAGAAAACAGAGAACATATAACATACGAACTTAGAGCACATACAGTATATTATACAAAATAGAGAACATAACATATAAACTTACGTGAAAAAATCAGCAAAAGCTGCATAGCAAGTATCTGTCATATGGATTCAGGCTACGCACTAGCTACTTGGGATGTGGAAAAATAACAACGGGGCTTTTCAGGTGCTGCATGCAAATCACTCCGCCCAAGTAGCAGTGCTTTGCCTGAATGAGAATATACACTGTAGTTCCAAATATAGGATCCTGTATCCTGTATATATGTTAAAAAAATTTGCTGCGTCTCATTTTACATTTCTACACATTGTAATTATACTAGTCACAACATTGCTCCTTAAACGTGCCTGTATGTATTCCCTGATGAATGTGTTAAAAGATAAGCATTGCTTTACTGTTAGTCATTGGCAATGCACAACCATGCCATCAGAGATCATAACAGGCCTTACAAAGGCCACAAGTTATCACAGGTGTAAGAAAGTTTCATATATTTTTATCACGCATGCAGAAAGAAAGAAATTTACTTTCATTTACAACATGTACTATGATTTGTTTCAACATGTAGGCTACTGAGTGAATCACCCTGTCAATAACATAGTATGACATTTGGTTCTAATTTCAATAGAATACAGTGGATTTAAATCCTGTGTCTTCATCGGTGTTGCTTTTAATGTATACCAGTTCAGTTTGGGCTTCAGGTTGTTCTGTTCTGCATGTGAAATACATTATTAATGCATCAAGATGGCTTTCACCGTGTGTGCCGTTATTTTTTGTTATGCTCACTCACTGATCAAATAGAAACCCCAACAACGTTTACAAAAATACTGATGGAGCAGACTGACGCAGGGTGAGGTAAAGATGCTATTTCTGTAAACATGTGAACTTCAACTTGAACTGCCTGAAGCTGTGCGGTTCAAGTTCAAGTTTATAGTCATATGTACTAAGAACATGTGTGCTCCACTCTCTCTGAAATATGTGTGCTCCACTCTCTCTGCATAACATAAAAGACATACTAGAAATATCCTCACAACAACACATCTGGTGCATTGTTAAGTGACACACACCATATTTCCAACGGTAAGAAATGCATATGACAGGTCTTCACTTTACTATATTTTGGCCTATAAGGCCTTCATAAGATTTTCTTCATCAGATTTTCAGAAAAAGTTAAGTTAAGTAAAAACCTGTCACATGGAGCCTGACTGTGCAGCACTTCCTTACCATTTAAACGTATTGCCAGTGGCTAGCACTTCGTTAAAAATCAGTTGATGTGTGCGTTGCTACAGTAATACTTTTCACACACCTTAGTTCCAACGAGAGTCTGCAAACACGGTTGGTAAGATGGTATCTATGGATAGTTTGAATTACAGCTCTCAATATGTGGTTGATGCATAGCTCCAGGGATATTCATGTCTAAGACATCATTGATGTCAGTTATTTGTGTTAAATTTTATAATCATAAATGCACTCAGGTTGCCGGTTGATATTTGAAATAAGCAGAAAATACATTATTGAAAAGTCCACTTGCATGCAAGTTATACAACTGCAGACAAAAATGCAAGGTGTTAATTTCTGATCAACCAGCTAGAATATTTAACCTTTGATATAAAAAAACAGAAATGGAATAAAAGAAAAAAACAGAGATGATTTACGTACAAAACTTAAGTAGCCCAAATCGGTGTCATTTGCAAGTGTGCTAGTAGTCCATGTGCTGTACGTCATTGACCACGTCAGTTCAGCCTACTGGGTTACTTAACTAAGTACTCAGGCCATGAAGTTTTTGCGAGAGTGCAAACATTTTTCAGCGGAATCATTATACTTGCACAACATTCTCCATCCCTACATTACATTTCTAACGTTACGCATCGTGGATCCGCCCTCAGTTAGAATAGAATAGAATAAATCTTTAATGTCCACCATGGTGAACGTTTTTCTTTGGCTCACTAGACATACAAGACAGATGGACATACAGACAACATTTCAGACACACAGAAGATATCATTAAAATAAGTGAAAAATCAAGTAAAAAAGGATAGAAAATGAATAAATAAGTTTAAAATAGCAGCTCAGTCAGGTATATGTGTTGTCACTTATAAGAATGCTGATGACATTATGGATTAAATATTTTTTAAATACACTTTTTGCCCCTCTCCAAATTATGTGCAGCAGCGATCGCTTTCCATTTTTTGGAGACCTGGAGTTTTTGTAAAGTGTTGGAGATGCAGAGTATATCGGCAAAGCAACTGTTGGTCGGTGTCTAAAGTTTGCCTTGTGCTAAAGCGGTTCCTGAACAACTTAATTCGTTTTTTTTTTTCTAGGAAAGGTTTCCAGTTTCCACAACATAAATGTCCAAGTAGATCTAATGGCTAGGCTAAAGGTCACTTCTGTTTTTGTTCTCTTAATGGTCTTGATGTTTAAAACACAATTTTATTTTTATAATGATGTGTGATGCTACACATCTTATCACAAACGTGGAGGCGAAATGGCCAGGGTCCCTGTGAATCTAATTTGAGCAACACATTTCAGCAGGGTGCATTATAATTCATATTATTACAGTAGATCCATTTAGGCTAATTAATGCATAGGCTCTAACTTAAAGGACAAGTTCGGTATTTTACACTTAAAGCCCTGTTTTCAGATTGTTTCTGATGAAATAGAATGGTTAAGATTGAAATTTGGATATATGCTGCTGGTCTGAGAGTTTTCGGTTTCTGTGCTAGTGGATGTGCTGTGTGGTACGTATTGTGTTTACAGAATGCGTATTACACTTTTACTCAACTTGTTCACTCACTCTACATCGCATGCGCACCCCATTAACCTCACACAGCCGTTTCCATAACAACCAACACTGCTGGACTCTTAATAATACTTCATAATAGTAGTCCCCTTACTTTTCCTAGCAGTGTGTAATTAAATTGGTTTTGTTAATTATGTGTACACAACATTTCCCCCTCCCTCCCAAGAACCTAGACTTCTGCATAACTAAGTCTTTGCCAGAACAATTGAACAGTAATACAGAGTGCACGGCCTACACTGTCACTCTGTGACAAAGTCCTTTAAAGGAGACATATTATACCTCTTTTTAAACAAGTTAGAATAGGTCTATGGGCTATACAAAACATGTTCATATAGTTTTTTGCGCAAAATCAATCTCACATAAAGAGATCTCTGCAGCCTCTATTCTTGCCAGCTTCAGTCCCTTTCAGAATGAGCCGTTTAAGGACTCTGTCACTTTTATGCAAATAAGCTACTGCTGGCCACGCCCACCTGTCAGATGTTTACGCTGTTCGTTTTCTTCACGTGAAAACCTCCACTGCTTGGGTGAAAATGACGGAATACAGAGGCGCACTCTAGCCCAACATTTTCGACCCAGAGTCGGACCCAGATCAAGATGAAGAGGAGCCACCTGCAGAAACACCTTCACGAATGCTGCAAGCAGTTTCTAAATGGTTTGTTAACTTTTTAAATCAATGTATTTTCTATCTCCCCTACATGCCAAATTAGTCTTGGCTATTAGCCTTTACCCTGTTCAGCCTGTTACGAAGTAAACGTAATGTAAATTTTCGTGACAAAGCCAGTCTTTTTACAAATACATTTGCTTGTATTTGAAACTTCACTAGATTCACAGCACTTGATTAGCTTTTTTTTATTGTTATTATTTTAATTATTATATAGGTGTGCTCAGGGACGGATTAAACAAATATGGGCCCCTGTGCACAATATCAAAAAAGGCCCCCCCTCCCCCTTTGCGCATGCGCGTGCAAGTGACGTGCGCGTGCAGCCAGCGCTTCTCTCTTTGCTGTTGCTGTGCAGGCTGGTGCACAATTTAACACAATGAAAATGTAGTACATTATGTCATATATTATAACTCAGGCCCACACAGAAATGAATTCCAGCAGCTGTTTTTATTATTAGGCTGTAATCTCTCTTTGCTGTCCAAACAGTCTACAGCAACATTTTTTCACTTAACGGACCGGACAACAGTTGTCATATTTCTGACGGACCGGTAGCAGGGACGTTGATAGTATTTTGTGAGAGGTGGTGCTGATCATATTACGGGGGGTTCGGGGGTGTCGAAATTCTGGCTGTTAAATATACCCTTTTAACGCAGTTTGGAATGGGCATACAAACTTTAACAGAGCAAGCAGGGCCCGTTTTCTGTCTGACTCCGGTGACGTGAACATTAGGCGTGTTCGACTTCAGGCAGATCTGTGCAGATCTGACTTGATGTGATGCATGCTGGGTTGAACACAATGCATACTAGGATGGACGCAATGCTTACTGGTTAGAAATTTTGTCCGACTTCTGTCAGCCGGGGAGGGACTTACCACCGTGACACCATGTCACATGACCTTAAAATATCGCGGGAGTCTTAGCCTGCAGACAGATCTTGCAGTTGCCTTCCACGAGCTGCACGAGCTGAAACACGCCCTCATGACGTCAGTTCAAAGACGTGATAGGGCCATTTGGGAGGAATGTCCTCATGACGATTTTGACAGAAGTCTCATGCTGCTTCTTTATGTTGGAATATGCGAAAATAAACAGAAATCGAAGGGATACCTTCTCATACGTGATTTCTGCAACAATGGTAGGCTAGCCTACTGAAAATGTTTGGATATTCTGTTATTTTCTGCTGTTGGTTAAATAGATAGACACACATATAGGGAAAACACTTGATATTGAATTGATGTGCTACAAAGCAGGCCTGTTAACTGTATGACAACAGTGGTTTATTTAAACTACATCATAAGAATTTATTTCGTCAGTCATCATGCTCATTTTAATGAGTAAGAATGAAAGTTCTGCTGTGTTTATTGCAAACAACATTCCACAATGTCTCCCGCGAGTCACGTCAGGCAGACTGTAGCCTGTCTGTCCGTGATGAGCTGCCCTCTGTTGTAGCTCCTCCCGGCTAGCCTCTGAAGATCATGTTTACGTAGAAAGCCAGACCAAGTCAGACTCAGCCGAAGTCGAACAAGCCTATTGGCTACCTGCATGATAAGGTTTTCACTTCACTGCTGCTTGACACTACCTTGCATGGAGACATATTTCACGTTAACAGTGGAGATGTTAGCAAAACTATAGCGTTTGGTAAATGGAGATGCAGATCATCTCCCTAATTAATTTCTTTGCGCAACAGCCCACATTATGCGCTCACTCCAGCGAGACGAGTGAAATAAGTGTAGGCCTATCTGTCATCGGCATCGCCATAGGCTATTTGCTACGATATAAGCTACTGTTAGGCCTACAACAAGTCGCGATTTATTAGGCTATCCAATCGCTATGCTGTTTTCATGAACATTGCAGGAATCCACTTTATTAACATTCCCACGAGTGGGTCAGTTTCACTTTCGCAAACACGCATACACATTGAATGAGCACTCATAGCCTACCACTTGCACCTAATGTTATGCCTCTATATTTTATGAATTAAGAAGTATTTATTGATCAGGAAAACATTTAGTTTATTTTTCTTTCGGTCTGCGGTTCCATAACACCATTCAGTTGTGCCGCAAATTAACAGACAGAAGCACCGGGCATAATCTAGCCTAAATTCATGGCAATTTTTTTTTTAAATCCGAGGGCCCCCATTGGCTAAGGGCCCCTGTGCACGTGCACACTTGGCACAAGCCATGATCCGTCCCTGGGTGTGCTTGTGGAAATTGTTGGGCAATGCCAACTGAGGCAGAGTAGCCTATATGCTGCCAGGAGATTACACAGGTAATTTTTCTAAGCTACAGAAAGGCCTGCAAATATGTTACCGTGTTACTTATTTCCAAATGAGCTAGTGAGTATGCTGCCATATTACTCACTCATTTACGAATAATGCTAGGGACTGTGCTAGCATAGCACTCACCTTACCATTATAGATCACACGACGTCTGCAGCAGACTGGTTTATACCCGGTGTGCCTGAATGTTTATTCTCTTCAGAACGCACTGAACATATACAGAGCTGACCATGGGGCCTTACGGCTACAGGGAATAGAGCAGTATGTGTTATTTAGTAAGCTACTTATTAGTTTTTCCCAGTGTTTATGAGAAGTGACAGGCTACCGTTTTTATCAGCAAAAGCAGATGTTAGTCTTACTAATGTTCATAGGTCACTAATGGCCTTGCACACCAACACATGCCCCAATTGTTGTTTTCTTTCTTTTTATATATGGCTATTGTCTGCAAATTCAGCAGGTATCAAACATACACTCGTGACACATTTAAGACATTACAATATATTTATTACACAAAACAGAAATAAAACATGACATATGCAATATGACAATTGCACTTTTGACAGAACTGACAGATTATGTAACCTGCTAACTACTGCAATGTTTTTTTTTATTTTTTTTAGTCGTTACAGATAGCTTGCTTACAGGAGCACTGCCATCGGCCCCACCTGCAGCAGTGCTCTTGACCCTGTGTTTCCGGTCAAAATACTGCCGCAGCCGTTGTTGATGTCTGTTTATGGCGGCTTTGGCTTGAGCGTGAGAGCTGCCGGCTGTAGGCACTGCCATGCCTCGTGCCTTGAGTCTGTCCAGTGGCAGTTCCATCTCCCGACCCATCATGAGGAGTGCTGGAGAGGCCCCAGTTGTGGTGTGTTGGCTGGCCCTGTAGTGCATCAGGGTTTGGTTGAGTGCCGTCTGGAATGTACACCCCTGAGCCAGGTGGGCTCGGACGCTATTCTTTAGGCTCTGGTTGAACCGCTCCACACCGCCGTTTGCTTGTGGATTGTAGTATGCTGTGCGGATGTGTTTGACTCCCCTATCACTGAGGAACTGAGAGAAGTCTGCAGAGATGAACTGGGGCCCATTATCTGTCGTGATGGCGCGAGGCATGCCCCAACGCGCGAACAAGGCTTCTAGGATGTGTGTGATGACCTGTGTTGTGACAGTTCCAGCTGGAACCACTTCGGGCCATTTTGAATGGAGGTCGTACAGCACCACAAGGAAACGCTGATGATGGGGAATTCCACGGCCATGGATCTCCCCACAGATGTCGAGCTGGAGATGTTCCCATGGGCGGGACGGCCATGGAACAGGCTGCAGAGGGGTTGGCACTGGAGGTCCAGTTTTTCCAATGAGGAAGCATGGCACACGGTCTTTAACCAGGGCTTCAATATCGCGATCGATGCCTGGCCACCAGATGAGATCTCGGCATCGCTGTTTGAGTTTAACAATGCCTAGGTGCCCCTCATGTGCCATGGATAGCACGCGGGCCCGCAGGCTGCAGGGCACCACGGTGCACAAGCCCCTAGAGACACAAACATCACCCCAACATGACAGTTCATCACGCACCCTTGCGAATGGCATGAGCTCATCACAAACTTTTGCTGGCCATCCAGAGCGTATACGCGTACGTAGCAAGGCCAGTGTGGGGTCATGCTCAGACTCGCGCTGCAACTCCTCCAATGACACAGCCGACTGCAAGGGTGTGTGGAGCATGTGAATGAATTCAGTCTCTGTGTCCTCGTCTGGGGAGACCATTGTTTGTGGGAGCATCGATGGAACAAGAGAGTAGGTCGGCGACTACATTGTCCCTTCCAGGGGTAAATTTCAGTTCATAGTCATATTGCCTCAGCCTTTCCCCCCATCTGTGCAGGCGCAGGGGTTTATGACCAGATCCTGAAGCTGTCAGCAATGCAGTCAGGGCCTGATGGTGAAACGACGTCTGTAGAGGTAAAGGTGCCACCTTTCTCTATGAGCAAATAGACGCACAACTTCATAAACTGTATGATATGTGTATGATACGGTAGGTAGGTAACTGTATGATACGGTAGGCTAATGCAGCTACTGCTAGAGAGACTAACAGACTAGATAGATAGATACTTTAGTCATCCCCAGACGTGTAACGTGAAGTCGTGCATGGATGTGATGTCGCCGTCCTGCAGGCGGTAGCCAGAGCGCTCTCAACTCCGCTGCCATGTGTGAATAAACAAACGTCCCCCCCATGTCCCCGGGATAACGTTATTGTCGGGTCCTTAGAAGGTATTTGAAATGACCAAATGCAAATGTCATCCGAGGGACCTGACGGTGACGCAATAACCAAACGATAACTTGCTCCGGACGTCAATAAGGTCACCGGAACGTCCGCTAGAGAACATGACGTTTGGGACCAATCGGGGACGTCGTGAATGTCGGCATAAGGTCCGGGGGATGTCCTGTGTTTGTCGGGAAGTACCAAAACTTGATTAGTTCATAGATTTCACATGTAATACATTTTATACAACCCCACCCCTATCTTGCCTGTTCATAATTCTGAGAAATTCTTGAATTGTGTGCATGTGTGCGTGTACATATTTATGTGTGTGTGCGTGCATGTGTGTGTTTGCCTGTTTATGTGCCTGTGTGTGTGCATGTGCATGCATGCGTATTAGGGGTGTAAAGATTAACCGATACGTATTGGTATCAGTTTTTAACGTGTAAGATACGGCTACATCGATACATGAAGCCCCGTATCGGAAAAAAAATTAAATGAACTGGTCGTTATATCAATTTACTTGTTATGAATCGGTGCACAACCTTTTCTGCTCGCTCAGACTCATTTACGTTCCAAGCAGCGCGTTCATCCCACTTCCGGTTTTGAAACTATACGTGGCACGGAATTGTGGGTAATGCAGTTTGTTTTTGGTTACATTCATTGCCCAAAGTTGTCAAATGACCTCATTACCCATACATCTATTGCAACTTAACCATGTGACAACTTGCACTCGGTCGGCTTTTGTTTTTCGAAATCCAGTGCGAAATTAAGCACTTATAGCATTCCTAAACAGCAACGATAGTCTGTAGAGTAGCCTTACCTTTGATGAAGGGATTTCCTTAATGTTAAATAATAATTTGGCCCTTGCTGCTAAAACGATGCATAAATTATTAGCCAATGATTTTGTTCATATTCACTCAGACTTGTGGCATTTTAGGTTTCTGCATTAGGTCTACTGTTGGAACAAAATAAGCCCAGAGAGTTCATTGATTTGTAGGCCTATTTTATTCTTGTAGTGTAGGGTAGGTTAGGCCTATATGAGAAAAGGCCAAGAGTGTCTTAAGCACTGTTTTATTTTATTTCGGTATTGTCTTACCTCAACAAGGCTACAGCTCCATGAAAACAATCAGATATAACTCTATAAAATCTGTAAAGTCTATAAAAATGTATTTTTATGTTGTATTTGGCTGCTGTGCTTGACTGAGACTATTCTTTTTTCATTTCAATACAGTATATGAAACAAACCTCAGTTTAAAGTTGTTGGACATGAAAGTCCACATGGACTACAAATGAACAACAACGTGACGACAAAAGTGATGACGAGCCCTCAACTGGGCAACTCCGTTAGCAAAATCTTGCCCACCTCTTATTTCCACATGAGGTAACGTGAATATGATGATGTTTTCACTGGGAAAAAAGTTTTTCCCATGGACCTACATGGACTGACACACTCAATCTGTGACAAGGAAGTCTATAGTCAAGCATACAAAGCATCATACAAAGCAGTCAATACGTAATGTCTATTCTAAACTTACGCATTTACGCATTTAGGCTATTCTCTGCCAAGCAAGGTTGTGTTCTTTAGCAGACAATCTTTTTTTGTTATTACAGCTCTCTCCTCCTCATAAGCCTCGAGGAGAACTTGCTGCTCTGCCTCTGAAAAATATGGTGCTCTTCATTTTGACTCTCAATAGATGATGTCTTTATAAAATCGCCATGAACGCGCACAACTGTAGGTTAACAAACACAGGGTTGATTGAACTAATTCATAACAGGTGTTTTGGAACCGACAGCCTGGATTTAGTTCTCACAGGTTTAGACAACCTAGAGTTTACAGTTTATCTCAGTGTTATCTCAGTGTTAAACCTCCTTTCTGGAATATCCCCTCAACTATCATGGTTCAAATGGTTACTACTATGTTGGACAGTTTCGGGAAACCGTCGTTAGTTAGAAGTCGGTTAGTTGAATGATGCATCGTTCAATGCTAACTATCGTAGATGTCCTGCACAGGCTCTCCAGTGTGGTCATAATATATAACATTATTGTCAAGGCTGTGGAAAGAGGATATATAAAAGGATCAGGATTGTTGTGTTATTTTAGCAGGATGTTTCTAATGTAAAAAAGGTTTCTATGTAAAAATAATTTACATATAAAGTACATCTCCTTACGTGTAAGCTGTTGATCCTGTGTTGACTGTGGGAAAAGTAAAGAAAAGAAAACAAATAAAACAGATGAGCTAATTGTATCAGTAAATAATACATATTTACATTTCAAAAGCTTATTAGGATATCTAGTTATGAAGTCAGCCAAAGTCCTAAGTCAAAGCCATGCTAACATATTAGAAACACTCACTTGCATATCACGCAGCATCCACTTTCTGAAACCTGACCACAGTGCTGCTTGCATTGCACTCTTCCAGCACACATACACATGCAAGTATGCACTATTATATTCTTTTAAACAATATGTTTTTAATTCTTATATTGTTTACTATTTCTACTATTTATTCTTATTATTGCTGGAACAATGTGCCCTTGCTGTTGTAACAAGTACATTTCCCCGGTGTAGGATTAAATAAAGTCTTATCTTATCTTTTAAGACCACCCTAACTGAGAAATTAGGTCTCATCTTGATGAGACGATAATTAATTCAATACTTACATTTTTTGTAGATTTTTCTATAGGCAAAGTAACATATCCCCAGCAATGCCAACAGAGACGCAATCAAGAGCAGAATCGACTGAATGGATGACAGTTTATATGTATTCCAGTCATCTGGAGCTAGGAGATAAAAGCAATCCTCTTCACATAACTGTCAATCAATTTTAACCAGTTTTAACAAACTGGTACTGTATATGTACACATAGTAACTGTACCTGGCAGGGATTTAATCTCAGATTGAACCTGGATGGATATGGAATCTTTGCCCGTTGAATTCACCTCACTGTATGGAATTTTCTTATAGTCATAAACACAGCTGTAATTGCCTGAGTCTCGTGATGTAACATTAGTGAGAGTAAATATAGCATCAACACCATCACTCAGTCGCTCCATTTGAACACCAACACCATTCTTGCAAAGGTACATATGGAGGCTCTCAGGGGAATTTCCACCAGATACACCGCACTTCAAAGTCACATCTCCCCCTTCAATTGGGCTTTCAGTTGACGCAAAAACTTGTGCAGGCTTGAAAGTGTAAAGCTCTAAAAACAAATAATAATACACAGTGATATTATTAAAAATCAAAAATGACAAATAACCACACAGATGTCAATTTACAGGTAAACAATAACATTACATTGGAAATAAATTGAAGGTTTAGGTGTACTCAAATGTAAATACCTGTCTGACAATACAGGTCAGCAATCCATGTCACTAGTGGGATGAAAAATAACATGAGATTGCTAAACACCAACAATTTATTTATTTTCATATTTTTGTCTCAACTCTATATATCTTATTGATTAAATTTAGAAGCACATTAGATAAATGTATGTTTAGGTATCTACATATGCATTTGGGTGTAATGAGATTCATAGTGGTAGACTTATACATTTAATGAAAAGAAATACTGTTTTACAATCAAAGAGCCTCACTTAAAAAAAGACAAAATAACACTCGTTTCCTTAGATACACTCACATGTAAGGATGAGATGTAGCTCCATTGCAATTAATACCTATATGCCAAGTTGATATGATCATGTGATTCTGGAACACCACAGCTGACACAAACTCCTTTCAGATATCTGTCCAATTGAACAGAAGACTTTGTGAACAAACCTGTCAAGTTATCTTATTGTTTATCTCTTCCCCAGATAGTCGTATATTGGAGCTCCTCAGTAAGTTGCAGGCAGTCAACGTCCATGGGCTGTAGTATATGTGTGCAGTAGTGGACTACGTGCTTCTGTCCATGTCTTATGAGTCAACGAAGCAAGCAGGAACTATTTTTTAACCACCACACCAAACCAACTGTCACTCTTAAATAATTATATAAAAACAATTACAATGACAAATATTATACAAATATTCTAAAACATTATACTTGTTAACCACAAGTATAAGTATAAGTATATATACTCTTTTGATCCCATGAGGTGAAGCACACACTAATCCCGGCGCAGTGAGCTGCCTGCTACAGCGGCGCTCGGGGAACAGTGAGGGGTTAGGTGCCTTGCTCAAGGGCACTTCAGCCGTGGATGTGGGCATGGGAGAGCAGTGAGGGGTTAGGTGCCTTGCTCAAGGGCACTTCAGCCGTGGATGTGGGCATGGGAGAGCAGTGCTCAACCCCGAGGGGCCTGCTCCTGTGCCCGCAGCCCAGTCTGCTCGCAGCCAAGTCCGCTCCTGTGCCCACAGCCCAGTCCGCTCCTGTGCCCGCAGCCGAGTCGCCCGACGCCACGCCTGCAGCCCAGTCGCCCAATGCCACACCTGCAGCCCAGCCTCTGCCTGTCTGTCCTGCCTCGCCTGGGTCTGACTGTCCGGCCCCGCCTCTGCCCGAGCCCTTCTCTGTCCCCGTTTCACCTGTGTTGTCTGTTCTCATTTCACCTGTGGTCTCCCATCCTACCTGTTCCCATCTCTGTTCCCATCACCATGCCTATCTATGTCCCTGTCTGTGTCTCTTTCCCTGTCACCATCCTAGTTACAGTCCTCGTTACAGTCCCTGTCACCGTCTTTGTTCCTGTCTCTTCCCCTGGTGAGTTTGTCGAGTCGAAACAAGGTATTACAATTTGTTACACTGTAGTTGAGAAAATTCATATTGGTATGAATCAATTTTGTAGTTGTTTTTGCTTACCCCAACACGGAGTGACCTTAAGGGAAACTCAGAAGGATTTCGGAGTTAAAATGGCTGGATTTCCTCTTTAACAGACTCAAAAGGTCTGTACAATATGAATATGAGTCCTTACGTGACAAAACAATGCATTTTCTACTGATTAGCTGTGAAGAAACCCTTTGAATTCAAAGTTTGTAGCCTCAGTTTCCATTAGTCGCTTCCAGGAAAGCTCAAGAAAGTCTGTTGTCGAGCTCATGCCGGCTTTGCAATGGAAACTTGTTTATTTCCCTCAAAAATAGGTAATTGACCACTGTAATGGTTATGACCATATAATGACTATGTAACTACTGTACATGGAAACGGTCCAAATGATGCCTAAGCTTGCACGTTACTGAAAGCTAGCTCGTGCTGAAGTATCGTGGGAATTCAGTTGCTGCAGGAAAAGGCAAACAGAGTAGTGTGCAGATGTGGCAGTACAAACTTTGAATTTAGATGGTTTCTTCACAGCTAATTAGTAGAAAATGCATCGTTTTGTCACGTAAGGACTCTGTAAGATCCATGTAAAAATCAGCCGGATTTCTCAAGATTATATTCGAGGCTACACTTGAAACATTCAAGGCAGAAATGGCCTGGCAATGTGAATGACAGTCTTCATACTATGAATCAGGATGCTATTGAATTCCTTAATATGCATTCTCTAACAAAAATGATGATAATTCAGATGTATATGATGTGTTCAAAGTTTTAAATGTTTAACTTTTATTTGTCATACATTTGATATACAGGAGTACAGGAGTATTCAAATAGCTGTCACATGTTCTCTCTCCTTCTTCCTTTAAATGTATATGATACAATATAGCCATAGTACATAGAGGGACATTTAGGATAAAGACATCAAACACAATATACACTTCTACAATGACCACCATAAAACCTCTTCACCAGTATCACATTTGCATTACAGAGTTAGATAGTTTCTGTTTGCGTTGAGCATTCTGAGAGAGAAAGAATAACGGGATATTGTCACGGATGACCGACCAAGGCGTATACATCTGTTACTCCTTTGGGTTTTTTAGTTTTTCCTTTCTTGTTTACTTTGCAATATGTTGGGTCTTCTGCCACCTGGTCTACAAATGGGAACATAAATGTATGAGAAGATTCATTTGCACATGGTATATATTTCAAGTGGGTCTGTGTATGATTTGGTCCGTGTATGATTCGTTCATTTTATATTCAACTGAGAATCCAAAATGAAAAAAAAAAGACTGGTTATTTCATTGTTTCTTTATGAGTGTGATACAAACAAACAAATAACATGTTGTTTGTCAGACTTATTATTTTATGGTCAGATCAAAAGTAGAACATTTAAAAAAACAGACTCAGGGCCTAAACTGATTTTGATATTTCATTTTTCCAATTTCTGTGACCTGGAAGTCAATCCGACATACAGTATTTAGTGACTTTTGGCCATCCCTAGGGATACTAGGGATACGCTTGCCAGCATCGTTCAACAAGCACATTGATCAAAGGATAGTGCTACAACTTCATTTAGCAGCAGAACAAATAATTCAAATCGAGCATAGCATAGGCCTACAAGTTAGAAAAGCCTATTCGTTTAGACCAGGGGTGTCAAACTCATAGTAGGTAGTAGGCCGGATTTGTAGGAATGAGACCTCCTGGAGGGCGATCATTGTCATGGTCATTATGATTTTTCCCCATGGGTATTCGAGTGTTATTTGATGATATCACTTATGAGCAAACAAGTACAAATAATGTACTGCTGTTCTTTCTCTCCTGAAATGCCCTACTTCCATGTTCCACCTCTTCTTTCCTGAGGATGGTTTGTAGTGCTAGGTTTAATCAATTTATCATATTTCTTTAATCAATTTATTGAAGTCTGATTTAACACTGCAAAACAGAAGCAGCAGCTGGCAATGGAAGTCAACAAATAATTTCTGGGTAAATCTGTCGGATTGACTTCCAGGTCACAGAAATCGGAAAAAATAAATATCAAAATCATATTTGGCCTTCGGTCCGTGTATCATTCGTTCATTTGATATTCAATTGAGAATCAAAAACGAAAAAAAAAAAATGACTTGTTATTTCATTATTTGTTTATGAATGTGATACAAACAAACAAATAACACGTTGTTTTCCAGGCTTTTGATTTTATGGTCAGATCAAAAGTATAACGTTTAAAAAATGGCTTCATCCAAGTCACTTTTTCCAAAAATGGAAGTCTATCCAAGTCACTTTTTTGGTCTAGACCTGTCAGTGCTCAGTGTTGCCAATTTAGTGACTTTGTTGCTAGATTTAGCGACTAATTTTGGCCATCCCATAGCGACAGAAAATATTGTATAACAACTATAGCGAGAAATTGGGCGATTTACGCAACGATGGCAAACTCGGTTTTGTTGAATCAACAGAAAATCATCTCCCTTATCATGCCTGTTTCGTTTATGAACATCGCGTTCGCCCAAAGTGTTGCCCCATGATTATAGAAGTAATGACTGGCCTAGGCTATGTAGTATCAGCCCATGTTAGGGAAGTAGGCCTAGATGTTAGATCTATCAGCTCAGATCGTCATTTGTCGCCAACGTCATTGGAAGGCAGCCAGCTGCCATAGCCTTTTGGTGAGATTACACCAAAGACAGTAGCTATGACAGGGAAACTAGGGACACACATCGTTCAACAAGCACATTGATCAAAGGAAAGAGGGGCTACAACTTCATTCACAAACAGAGCAAATAATTCAAATCGAGCCATAGGCATAGTCACAGGCGGGCCTAGGCCCGTCTACTTGTCAGTCTTGCCCGTCCAATTACGTTCAGCATCTAAAAAAGACGCGCAAGTCAACACTGCTCTGAGAGCTCAAGAATCAGTCAAATCGCGAACAGGTGGCAGTTGCGTTCATATTCCACTTTTTATGTCATAGACGTTGCATGCCTATGGAAGGAAAGGCTTTGCAGTAGGATTGTCCAAGCTGTTGCTTCAGTTTGTGTTTTAAGTTATGTGACGCACCGTTGCTGTGTTCATGCCGTTTTGCGCAAGTTTAAAATGTTTAGCCGACTGTGTAATTTGCCATTTTTGTTCAATAAGTTCTACTTTTCATGTACATGCCTATGATAAGGCTTTGCAGTTGTACAATATGGTCAATCTTTTGTCTCAATTGTGTTTTTATGTGACTCGCCAAAGCTAGGCCTACATCCATGCATTGTTTTGCTCCAGTTTAAAATGTTTCTGCCTAATTTGTCAGCTGTGATCAAATGCGTTCAATAAATTCCACTCCACGTATGGTGTATCTCATCTAGGCTTCTCTTAGGCCATGTTCAATCAAATTGGCTTTGCCCACCCTTTTCTTTCTGTGCCCACCCATTTGAACATGTCTGGCTACGCTACTGAATCGAGCATAGGAGTAGAAAAACCTATTCGTTTAGACTGCCGACTGAGGGGAAAAAAAGAGATTCTGTTGCTCTGTCCGAGTGGTCATTTAAATATAGATCTTTAGGTTAAATTGTGTGTGGTAAAGTTATAATCGGACTGGTAGGCCTAGAAGCAGCAGCTGGCAATGGAAGTCCGGGTCAGAGCAATCGGAAAAAATAAATATCAAAATCAGTTTTGGGCCTGATGCCGTTTTTTAAACCTCTAAATTGAATATCAAATGAACAAATGATACACGGACCGCCTTCAGGCCATTTTTTAAATGTTCTACTTTTGACCTGGCCAGGAAAACAAAAGTCTGACAAAACAAAGCGTTATTTGTTTGTTTGTATCACATTCATAAACAAATAATGAAATAAGTCCTTTTTTCATTTTGGATTCTCAATTGAATATCAAATGAATGAATCATACACAGACCCAAGTTACTTCATAGCTTTTGTTGTGAATGTGTTAACATGTTTTTTTTTTTTTTTAAGTGCAGTTTTATGCCTTCATGCATTCACTCTGTTAAGGTTACTATTAGTAGTTGTATACTGAAAAAGGCGCATGTCTTCGGTTGCAGCTTTGCTATGTATTTGAATTTCCACTGAGAAAGTGGAAAGTTCTCACCGACATGCATGCACTATGTATAGCAAGCACATGCACAGTGTGCACCTACAACACACTGTCAGTTGAGCTAAGCTAAGATACCTATTGAGCCTCATCCATTCTGCTAGACCACAGCCACTCACAACTGTCTCATGATGCTGGAGGCTCATCTGTTGTGGTAGACCACAGCTACTGAGGACTGTCTTGCGCATACTGTAAGCTTGCCTATTTAATAGCAGAATAGATGGCTGAGAAACATGTCACCCAAATCAGGAGCAACGGTTTTAGTGCTATAGTTCACCACGAAAACACACACACGCACACACACAAATGCACACACACTTATACACACATGCACACAGAAAGACACATACACACACACATACACACACAAAGACACACAATAATGTCACTTGTGTAGTCCTTAAAACCACACACTATTACCAGTTCAGCTGAACTCGAGTGGTCTTCCACTCTCATCTACGCCTCATCAGCCCACATGTGTATAGGAAAGTCATAAAAGTAAGAGAGAGAAAAACTGTTGACTTTTGGCACATCAAACTAGATGTGGAGGGACCTTACCTTGATTTTGTACCATGATGTACACAGTGTCAATGGTACTACTACAGAGAGAAACAGGTACCATTAGGTGACATCCTTTTCAACACTTTCAATATAATATAATATACCGTAATATAATATAATATACTATAATATAATATAATATAATATAATATAATATAATATAATAAACTGTAATTTCAAACAAATCTATCTGATAGGCAATGTGCTAATTGATTAAGAATGAATAAATCAGTTGTTAAAGTACCTGACGGCAGCAGCTGTGTTTTGACCTGTGAGTGAATAAGGGATTGCAGTTAAGTTCTAAAACAGAACACCCAAGATGGCAGACTCACAGACACAGAGATGTGGAAAAGCACTACATGACTGTGTTTAGCCATATGACAAGATCACGACAAGACATTGATGAACTACAGGAAACAGTGAAGATGCAGCTACCTTGAAGGTCTGATATTGAGGCGTATCCTGTAATTTCCTCATATGTTGCCATGCTGTCGAGCACAAATGGATTATTTGCATATGCATGTTCAACACAGACAGTGTACACTAAACAAAGCCAATACAGCCATGTGTATATTTGTGCTATTTGGAGAGTGTGAAGTTGTGAAATACCAAAGTGACATTACTGTAACCCACAAGGTTAAATGACCTCCACCTCCCCAACACACACCAAACCTCCTCAACAATCACTCTCACTTACCTTTGATGTTGTTGTTCAGTTCCTCCTGCTGTTTAAAGTTCAAAGAGAAAACACAAAACATGTGTAAGAGCATGGGGTTAAAGCAACCCAGTCTCACTCCCTACTCGTCAAAGGTCTGACGCATGGTCACTTGTCAGACAACTGTCAGACATGGTCGACTGTCAGACAACGCTATCTGCTTCGAGTAGGACTGAGGAGTGTACTGTACTGTACTGAGGACTGTACAGTCCTACCTAATAGGCCTACTCGAAGTAGATAACGTTGTCTGACAGTCGAGTGGGTTAATGCACGTATTTCCAGAACAGGTCTGCAACTTTCAGGCAGTTCTGAGTTCGAATCTAGGCAGGAGCAGAGCCTATTATAATGAGCGCATACGGGGAGTAAAACGACTGTTGCGCGCTGTTACAACTGTAGGCTACACACCTACATACAACTGTAGGCTACATCACCTTTGATGGACATTTATTTCCTTTCGTCTATATTTGACGATGAGGGATTAACATGAATGTCTATCTGACGGACCCCCACGTCGGAAAACAACGCAGAAGGTACACCTTTCAATCACTTAAGCAACAAATGAGAAACTAACCTGGCATATGACCCTGAGTCCCACTAGAAAAGAGGATGAGGGATATTCCATGTGGTAAATATCAACATGTATTAAAGCTGTGTTGTTCTTTAATTAATATTTAATTAATATTAAAAGTGTACCCTTGTCTCTGTCGTCCTCTGTCTGACCATATCACTGCAACAGACAACAGTCGTGTTAGTAATGTTTCACAAACCTCTTATTTAAGGAACACATGTACTTTTTTAAAAGTTAGCTTATTTTTAGGTCTGCCCCAAAGTTAAATAAGAGGATACATATCCTTTTCTTCTTGGTGCATGCAGTAACCCAATCTGACAGCATATGCCTTGCCTATAGCATAATGCACTGGAAGTGGGTTACACCTGTTCACCTAGCTATAGCATTAGTTATAGTTGTTGAACACACAGAGAAGTTAGACTAGTTAGCCTAGCTATAGCATTAGTTATAGTTATTGAACACACAGAGAAGTTAGCCTAGCTATAGCATTAGTTATAGTTATTGAACACACAGAGAAGAAAAGGGTGTGTGTCCTCTTATCTAGCTCTGGAGTAGATGGCATATAATCACATTTCCCAAAACATTGATGTGTTCCTTTAAGTTCATACATTCAGACAACTGCTCCATTACTGCACTCCATCAATATGTCGCCCATCAAAAAACAATCTTTGAATTTCCAGCAATCAAATCACCAAAAGCATGGCAGCATCCAATAGAGAAAGTGTTCTTATTGCAATATAGTCAAGTAATGAGAATTTATTGATTATTAAATGTGTTTATTTAACAACAGTCGGTCCCTCATACTCACAGCGTTTCAGGCAATCCCTTTTCTGATATCCTAAGAGTGCTGCTAGGACCAGCAGAAAGATCACTGTCATGGCTGCAAGGCCTGCTGAGGATCCTGATCCACTGGACTCCCGAGAAACATCTGGGTCTGTGAAGTTAAGCAAGAGTAGAAAGTCCTTTATTTTGTTCAGATGTCCTTGGGCTTGTCCAGGTGTGTCAAGCTACTTACATAAATTAATATAAAAGTGTGAAAATGTCAAAGTTAAATGTACCGTTAAAAAAATGTAAAAGTGTCAACAATGTTTTTTCTTTTTTTTGCATTCAGTAAGATAGGTGGTGAAAGCAGACAAGAGACAATAGACATGTATATAATAGCAACCTCTTACCATAGACTGTGAGGAGGAAAGAGTTTGCTGCTGGGTTTGAACGACATTGTGGAGTAGCCATTTTAGCTGCTGAATATACACAACTGTAGTCACCTGACACATTGATTTCCACAGTGAAAAACCCTCCACCTATTATTGGAAACATCCGGATCCCTCGTCCATCCTTGCAAAGGTACATGTGGAATTGACCAGACTTATGTTTAGGATTCTCAATGGAACAGGTGATTTGTAGAGAGTCTCCTTTGAATACTGTAGTCTGTACTGTAGGAGAAATATGTGCTGGATGGCATAGCTCTTGACCTTTGTTGGGATTGCAGACCATATGAACACTCTGGTTAGACAGTCCACTCATAACATTTTATTGGTTGAAAATGCATAACTACATGGTTTATTTCAAATAAATGGTGAGTTATGTGCATGGCCACAAAGCTACCATAAACAGGAAACACGGTTGTTTCCACCCTCATATGCAAATTTTTTAAATGACCCGTAAAATATGGGTGAATCTGATCAAAGACAGAATATGATGTGAACACATACTGTGATACAATCCACCCCTCTGATCGCCTCCACAGATTGGGTGTGTTCGAAACGGGAGACAGCTGCCTACTGCCTCCCTCCCTACATAGAGAGCTGTCTCACTAGACATGACTTTGGATTAAATGCATCTTTTAAAAATGAGCGTAGCACTCTAGAATCTTTGGTTAACACTACGGTATGACGTTAGCAAAGGCCTGACGTTAAACTAAATTAGCTCACGTAAGCTAGCAGGCTAACTGTATAAATTAGTTTTACGGCCGGCAGATATATCAGACCAGACGCTATTAATGGTTACAACAATGGCATAATCAGATAGTAAATTGTTTATTTCTCATCTCTAATCTACAAATCTAAGCAAAATAAGGTCACACAAATGACATTTTAAACAGATTCAGCAGCCATTACCGATGTCATCCGCCATGTTTGTTTACCTTTCACAGCTGTTTCAGACGTTGCCACAAGGGATTATGGGTAGGAGGGAGCATGAAGTGTGCATCGATGCTGCCTCCAAAAATGACCGTTATTTGGGAATTCTAAGATATCTTAAAAGGCAGCAGAATTTGTTTTTTCGGTTTTGAACCGCACTTGCTGCCTTGCTCCCCAGTTAGATATCTTAAAAGGCAGCAACTTTACCCGTTTCGAAACACCCAATATGTTCCCTCCACACATTATGTTCCCTTTACACATTATGTTTCCATGAAGATTCAGGTTGCTGGAGTTGCTGTGGCTTATTGTGAGTGGTGATCAGACTGAAAGGCAGCCAATCAGCGTTAAAGCTCACTTAATTATTCATGTGGGTGCCAGATAAGCTCATTAGGCGGCTGCATATATGGAAAAAAAACACCTAACCCTAAAGTCAAAAGTACCTTAAATTGTAGTTATATAACTTTGATCATAAACAACTACCTTCTAAATTGGTCATTCATTTAAATTTGAATAAGGTACAGTAATACATATGTAATGCATCCTCTATAGATAAAAACTAAACTAAAAAACTAAATTCACAATTTCCAGCAATTCAGAAGATGGTGGAAGATAATACTGATATTAAGTTATTGCTTGCCCCATTAAAATGTTGTTGGCAGCACATACCATTTTGCTCGAACAAAATTCCTCCTTAAAACTACTTAAACCCCACCCTCCTTCTGGCAGTTGTTTTCTGGCAGTTATTTATGGCAGCCATGGTAACTCAACTGTCAACAGAACCAAGAGCGTAGGTTTGGTCTGAGCTTTCGTGGGGACACTACCCACTGACCACCCCACCCCCCCGCCCGAAAAAAAAGCCACTCAACTCTTTCACCAGCCACTATAGATATATACAATGATTAAAATGTGCTACTGTCCAACTATCCATGATTAAAATGTGCTACTGTCCAACTTGATCTAACTATACTGTGTAGCCTACATAATCTGATTTTTAATATGTACAGATATGTAGGCTATATTTAACATTTAACATTTATTTTCTATTTGGTCTGTTATGAAATCATGCATTGACCCTTAAGCACAGCTCAGTTTTAAGAAACTTAAATACATGCATGCTTAGCATTTTGTGAAAAGAAATCATTAAGACTACATTGACAGACTCTTCACCGTGAGCTGCCTGTATATTCTCTGATTCTAATATTTACAGATATCTAGGCGATGTAAGCACAGCTCAGTTTTAAGAAATGCTTAAAGCCGAAAGACCATGTTGAATTTTGCTACAATTTATTTCAAAACCGGATTACTCTGGAACAGCTAACTATACACGGGAATGCATTACACCTTTGTGTTCGGTAAGGTCTGCTGTTTATTCTGATATATGGTTTGTCATGTGTTGCGTGAAGAGTGTGTATTCCACCAAGACGAATGGATGTGGAGATGGGCGCAGAGAATAATTATTCAATGTCTTGAAGTTATTTTTCTCGCGAACTGTTCATCACAGCAAATAGTGGCTAGCACCGTTTAAAAGCTGAGAAATGGCTCTTTTGTGACACATGTGTGATGAGTGGCCTACTTCTCGAGGAGTTCAACAGAGAAGAATGGGTGAATTTCGACGCACTTCATATGCCGAAGTGAAGCTGAAACGCTGCGCAATGCTGCGCAGGAGACTGCGGCTCACTGGTAGTTATTATAGGTAACTTCAAATCAGCGCGATTTACCCTTATACACTGTAGGCTAGCCTACTGCACATTACAAGATCTGTACGAGATGATCCGCAGCACTGAAGTGACAAATGATTTAACTCTTTGTGTAGCGCATGTGCAACCTGAATATTGGTGGGGACATTTCAGTCCTAATTTGACATTGGTGTGGACACATCCTTCGGTCCCCACGCAAATCTACGCCCATGAACAGAACATTAGACAGATTTCTAATACCTGTGTTGAGAGAGGATGACATTGACATCACAAATACTACGATCTTATTTCAGTGAGCAAGAAAAGGATGAGGAATCCCAGAAACAAGCGATCATTCAAACAGCTGCGCGATTGATGAAAAGTGATATCAAGTCCAATGTCCTCTCCGTTACAGATACAGCACAAAGTCACTTGAGCTTGACTCTGCCCTTTCGTTTGTTCCTGAGACTCTCCGTACACTTTTGAATGGTCTTTTTGTGGGTAAGGAGACAAGCCGAAAGGTTGCAGGAATTGGACAGGCAATTGTCCAGGCAGCAAGACCACGTGCTGTGGTAGCTCCATTACAACTTGGCCTTGCAGTGCAGGCACATCATATGTATCGGTCACAATTCCTGGTGGATACCCTTCATGGAATGGGATTTGCTTCATCATACAAGGAAGTTTTGCGTTTTGAAAAGAATGCAGCAGATTCAGTTGCCCCAGATATGTTAGCGGATGACATAGAAGTCATAGAACTTCCTTTTGCTGGGGACAATGTTGACCACAACATCCTTACTATTGATGGTAAGGGGACCTTCCACGGAATGGGAATTATAGCAGCAATCACTCTAGGGCGAAAAAAGGACCGTATCATTCCAAGGAGACACATTACCAACCTAGATTTTGTAGTGCAAAGTAAAATCCCAGTCATTGAATATCGCTTTGCGAAACATGTGTGCCAAACCATTGTGTTCAACGACCTCCCAGCACTGATCAACTATGACAAAACAGTGGATGTCCTGTGGGAGCTCTCACTGAACTTCAAACAAGAAACCCCAGGGTGACCCCAGGGTGACTTGTACTCTGGAGACAAAACGTGTATTTTGTCCACCTTGGGTTTTGTTTGTGACCTGGCTATCAAACACAATGCTCCACCCATTATTACCTTTGATCAGCCACTGTACTGGAAAGCAGCAGAGATCATTGTGGATGTACCACAGAGTAGTCCCCTGAAAAGCATAGTCTTAATGCTTGGAGGTTTTCATACTTTTATGAACCTATTTGGTGCAATAGGCACACTGATGGAAGGCACAGGACTCAGGAACATTATGGAAGTTGTCTATGAATCAAATGCCGTCCAGCACATGATGACTGGAAAGTCAGTGCAAAGAGCTTTTCGTGGACATTTGCTGGTGGACAGATGTCTCAATCACCTAGTTGTGTCAGAGCTGCAAGAGGATGACTCACAGTTTGAGTCATTGCTGAACCAAGCTGGAGAGATGTACTCATCCCTGGTAACGAAAGAAACAACTTTGGAGAGTGCTGCAGCATCAGATATGCTGAACCAAATCAAGGAACAGGTGAACACAAAGAGGGCAAACCTTAGCACAAGGTCAAAAACCAGCCGGCTGTGGATAAACTATCAGACGATGCTGCAGACAGCCCGAGCTCTGATCAAAGCATGGAAGTGGAATGACTGAAGACATGAGAGCATTGTGGACCATGTCTACACCCATCACATCTGAATACAACAATGCCATGCAGGAATTCAATGACCTCACCTACACGACCAGCGAGCAGCACCGAGAATCCTCTGAAGCAAGGATGAAAAGAGATCACTCTGATTTAAAAAAGATCAAGGAAAAGCTTAGCATTTGCACACCATTCTCTCCAGACCCATCTGAAACATTGTAACTGGTGTTGTTGCCAAAAAAGAGGTAAATGTCCATGAGTTTGAGGCAGTTGGCAATGAGATCATTGAAAAGATGATTGGAAAACCCGTTTTTGGAATATCCTTCAAACGGAAAGACCGGGCAAAAACCCTTGCAGATGACTCCACCATCAAAGTTGCCCAAGACCGATCCATTGATCCTGCTTTGCTGTTCCAACGGTTCCTGATTATGTCGGAAACTGGACAGTTTTCACTGGAAGATGTAATGAGCTATGAGCTCTGCTCATTTCCTGCAGCCCTGTTCAAGGCAAGGCAAGGACATTTTCCGTAAAGCCAACAAGCCCCAACTAGCGCAGGCAGTCACTGAGTTCTCAAGCAAGAAATGTAACAAAACTGTCCTGGATTCCATCCCACCAACTGAGCATTATGTCCTTGACGGTGGCTCCCTGGTTCACCGCTTGGCATGGAAAAAGGGTGACAGTTACGATGACACTGCAGTCATATGCAGACTTTACCATACGCCATTATGGTAAAGCAACAGTCGTTTTTGATGGTTATGGTGAAGGTCCTTCCATCAAAGACAATACACATCAGAGACGTGGTGAAAACACTCACCCTATCGTTAACTTCAATGCAGAGACTGAGTTTGTGGGAAGAAAGGATGATTTCCTTTCCAGATCTTGCAACAAACAAGGACTTATCAATCTTATGACCGAAGAGCTGGAGAAGAAGGGCTGCACTGTTATCAATGCATCAGGTGATGCAGACGTGGACATTGTCAAAGCTGCAATCAAGGCCTCAGAACATCAGCCCACAACCTTGATAGGGGAGGATACAGACTCATTCTTCTCTACTATGCTGGGACGAACAATAGAGGCCTCTATTTTCGGTCAGACAAGTCCAAAGCTACTAAAGTGTACAACATCAGTGAGATGAAACAAGTCCTGGGTAGTGACTTGTGCTACCAGTTCCTGTTTATCCATGCCTTCACAGGATGTGATTCAACTTCACGCATTTTTAGTGTTGGCAAACAGACAGCATTCCAGAAACTTGTGAATGGTGAATCTACCATCCAGTCCTGTGCAAATGTGTTTCTGCTCTCACATCAAGCAAGGAATGTCATAGAGGACCATGGGACCAAGGCAATGGCAGTGTTGTTTGGCGGAAAGAGTACCGATTCACTTGCCTCTTTGCGCTACAACCTTTTTAGCAAGAAAATCGTTACCGCCAGATCATTTGTTACCCCAGAACATCTGCCTCCAACTGAGTCCTCATCCAAATACCACTGCCAAAGAGTTTACCTCCAGATCATGGTGTGGATTGGAAAGGAAGGTGACATGAACCCAGTGGATTGGTAATGGAAACTGGTGGACAACCGATTCCTGCCAGTTATGACCAGTAAGGCTGCTGCCCCAGAAAGCCTCCTGCAGATGATCCACTGTAATTGCACAACTGCATGCCGAACACAACGGTGCAGTTGCAGGACATATGGACTACCACGCATGCCTGCTTGTGGACCATGTCAAGTTGGGAATTGTGAGAATCACTATAATCAACCTCAATGGGAGGAAGAGTGTGACGACTAATGGTGAATCTAGTGATGGTCACAGCGCAAAAAAATAAACCAGAATAAGAGGAAACAACTGAAGAAAATAGAAAAAGATATGTATAAATAAGAAAATATTTTAAAAAATATATAAAAAACAAAACGCAAAAAACAAAACAAAACACATTATAAAATATATAAAAAATATATATATATAAAAAATAAACACAAAAAAACACAAGGGGTTAGCAGTACTGAGCCGTCACGCGGCAGCCCTGTTTTGACTAATTTTACAGTACCACACAGTTCTAATGAATTTATTCTTTATTGGAATCAAAATAATGGTTATGAACCACAGAAACCACCAACACTAGGAAAAACGATATGATAAAGGAGAAATATGGAATTACTTAAGGGAAATTTTACTTCTTTTTCACATAAATATGCTTATAACCAATTGCTTTAATATATAATTGTACTTGTAATCACTTATTTTTCATGCAAATATACTAATTAGAATATTATATGGCCAAAACTGGTATCAGACACCAGTATTCCTGGTCTAGGAGAAATACAAAGGAGTAATGGTCATTTCAAGGACCTGATGGCTGCCATTTTGAAAATGGGGCCTTTCTTGGAGTCAAACTTTGGTAAACTTTTAGTATGTTTTTAAGTACATCTGATACTACTGTAAACCACTGAGAAACCTTTTGTTAAATTTTTTTGGGGTCAAGCCATATTTTCAGCTGACAACATGGGGATGTTACATATCTGCTAAAATCCCCCAGCCTGATTACAAGCATGTCCAAACGTTTTGAACGTGCTCTAGGTAGATTGCATTTGTTGAATGACAGACAAGGCTACCCAAAGGTCAAGCTTTCTCCCTTGATCTGTACTTCGTTTTCAGTGATTTTCAACGATGCATTGGGTGCATCTTTTTAATTTAATTTCATATCCCACAATCCCTTGCACAGCCTCCAAAAACACGGAGATGACAAAGTCACGTGACGCTACATAGATCGACTGTCCAAATGTTTGGATTGGGGTAGACTGACAAGGACTCTTGACAGCGATGTTAGCAAGAACGGTACTACCCAGGTTCCTTCTTTTACTCTACAACCATAGGGTTGTAAATATGCTTGTAAAATAGCATCTGAGCATGTTTTTGACAGACCAAAGTTGCATTCTATGTTAAATGGGAACTTGGCAACGATTTCAACGTAATAAACCCGTTTAGAAATCATTTGGATGGTTAAATGACCTGTTCCGGTGAAAATGGTGACTTTTCCCGCTGCCCCTAGCGTCCCCAGACGGAAAACCAACCTTGCAACATTGCGACTACCGTCCCGGAAAGAGAAGTGAGAAACAAGAAACTCGTTTTAAATCGTGTTTCTTACCTTGTAACATATACATTGTCTGCCAAACTTATGCTAACCGTTTTGCTAGCTTGTAAACAAATCCATGTGCTTTATCGTTACCTTTTTCCACAGTTTGAAATAGCATAATGCACAATTTCTCCACAGAGGCGGAAATCCTGCCAAGTTTCCCTTTAACATCAGATAACAAGGTATCAATCCATTCCCTTACCAGCTACAGTAACATAATGCAATAGCCTGGTAAGCACGCAGACCTTCTCAGTTGTAATTAAGAATCGGTCTGGAAAAGGTTAATTGATTGACGACTTCCAGCAGGGTGTAACTAGCAGTGAAATTAAACTTAAATTGGTGCGTTAACCTCCCAAAACGTATAAAATTATTGTGTAGCAATCTCTTAAACAAAGGTTTTAAATGCAGTTCACTCAATTCTGTAAGGCCATCCTCATTGCATCAAGTTAGGCAAATGGCCACAAAAACATGTCTGTAAATGTATGATGTGAATATGCATATTCGTGTTTGGTCTTGAATTAGTCCTTGTAATGTGGGCAGCACTCTGATCATGGTTTCACTACAATTTACTGTACCTAATCTGTGCTGGAGGTAAAACTTTAAACGCCTGTCTCTTTTACACGCCTGATGTGGTTACAGGTTTGTATAAACAAAGGCCGGTCTCAGATACAAGACCGGCCTGTTTTTTGTTCAGGGCTGAAAATACTGTATTACACAGAGGACAGAACCTACATGTAGGTTGCTGGAGACAACATTTTAGCTTTCAGTATAGTATGATATCTTTGTATCTTTGTATGTTTGATTAAAACGTGTTTCATCTGTCCTGGCATTTTTTTGGATCGTTATCTCTATTATATTATTAACACTCAATGAGCAACATCTCAACACTAAATTAATGATCCGTAATTTAAGCCTATCATCGAATAGCCTAGTAATATGAGTAGACATTCAGCTTGTTTGAAATAATTAACTCAATAATATTTCTCATCTTTGCAGAGGAAAAGTTTTGTGAATTAGATGCCTGTCTCAAATACAAGCCGTTGCAGTTCGGCAATTTTGGAAAATAAAAGCCTGGGCTGTTATTTGAAGTTTTACGGTAGTTATAAACTAAGAACTACACTGTAGTCTGTATGTGAACCTTGCAATTATCCCTTTACACCAACTAGCCAATGAACTGCAGGCCAGCTGGGAGGTGTCTGTTGGGTTGGTGGATATGTTGATGGATGTGCTTGGGGATAAAGGATTATTACTTTAGGAGATGAGCTCTCTTGCTCCTCTGCTCTGCCCCTGGCTTGAGGCGACTCTCTCTTTTCTTCCGGCCTCTCTCTCTCTCTATTTTTTGCATGATGCATTATTTTACGAGCTAAGAAATCTAGACGCACTCTAGCGACAGCAAATGTAATTTGCAGCCAGGGTAGTCTAGCAACACTGTAGTCTAGTTAGCTGTAGTGGATACACTGTGTTATTAGGGTTGCCAACTTCCTCAACCTTCACTTCACTTCAAATGCGATTTTTGCCTAGCCTAGAAATCTAGACGCGCCCCTAGCGCCTAGTCTAGCAACTCTCCGTTGGCTTGTGAGCTCCAGAAATCGAAACTTAATCAGGGCATTGAAATCGTGTATAGAGTCGTTTGGTGGGCTTAACATAATGATTGATGGCAGAGTTGCAATGGTTTGACTTGAATTCCCTGCTACTTGAAAACAAATATCCTATTGCGTCCTATTGCGTGCAGAGGGAATTTGAAAGACAACTGATTATCCCGCCCCTCGGACTGAGCACTGCGAACGGTGAGTGCCCAGACCCTACATTTTAATGTGGGTCTGGCTCGCCAGGCTAATTTTTGCCAGCTCCATTCAAATATAGCCTATGGTCATTCCACAAAGTCTAACATTGTTTGTGCCACATTTAGGCCTATAGCACAATGATAAGCAGTGTTGGGAGTAATGCATTACAAAAGTAATGTACTTACTGTAATATATTGCTGTTTGCAGTAACGCGGTAATGTAATGCATTACAAAAAAAAAAATGGGTAATATTTTACTCGGTACAAACTTCAGTAACACGCGTTACAATGCATTTTAACCAAAAATTAAGCAGTGTTTTGTTTTGATACATATTCATAAACACCACCGCGAGAACAACAGAGGAGAAAAAATCTGCGCAAAATAGTAGAACGTTATCTCCTGATACTGGTTGAAGATGACTGTGGCTGCAGCAGACTCGCAGGCGGACTCTATTTGCGGGATGGACATAAGCCTACGCTCAGAGACAAGGATATGAAGAACATAATAGTTAGTGCACTTTGTGCGAAACCGAAAGACCTCACTATGCCTCGCGAAATAGCACAAGTCATTTAATGAAACATCTAAAGTGGTGCCACGCTAATCTTTTTGATTCTTGATTGAACACAAACTTCTAGTGCATGTCAACTTTGAGCTGTGAATTTGAATTAAAGAGAATAAAGGGATAGAAATGCAGAAAAAGATTGTGTAGCCTGGCAGTGCCACCGCTCCCACCACGCGCATCACACACTTTGCGTAGGGCACCAAAGGACAGAGGGGGCACCCACATGTAACCAATGAATAGTAGCTTTACTGCAAACTGCATTTCACTCTTCATCAATAACGTTTACAATGTCAGAATGCACTAACACCATGGTACATGCAAGTTTGATACTTTTTGGGTTCTCTCAATCTCCACCACGTAGTGCTAGTAGAATGGAATTGGTGGGTCTTCAATAATTAGTTTTCCAAGCATTTACATGAAGCACATGATATGCCGAGTTGACAAAAAAATAATCCATTCAGATAGCTAGGTGGATACCAGGGGCTCATAATTCACTTTTATTTGCAAAACGAAATGTGAAGCAACATGTTATTGCATACTTTTCAAAGCAATGAAGGCTGCTTAAAACAACTTAACATTGTGCATACTATTGTTAATATTGTGCTATCAATGTAACTCAACAAACAAGGCTTGTAAACAAGAGCTGGCAAAAAGGCATTATGAGAACGTCAATGAGAAGATCAATGCTCTTAAAGTGACAGTGCACCATTTATAAGAAAACAGCATGAATGTTTAAAAACACACAGTCTGTAAATAATAGGCCTTTTATTTTACTTTAGGTGTTTGAGTTATCATTTAAATGTCACTCACTCAAAACCGCTCACTTAGGGCACCAAAATGGTCAGTAGGCCACCATCTTGACATGTCTTTATTAAAGGAACCGTATGTAAGAAATGTATTTCAATTAATCATAAATGGCCCTGATATGTCACTAGACATTAAGAAATCATGTTCTTTCAAATACTTATATCACTGACAACAGTAGTCTGGCCAGGATATTGTCATTTAAAAAGTGGAGTTGCAGCCCTCAACTGATGTTGTCATGTTGTGTTTTGGCCTGATGTGCCACCCTCCACCTATCTACTAATCACAAAGTCAGTAGTGTTTCGGCATCCATGTTGCCAGCTCTGCCAGTCAGAGGGGAGGGGAAAGGGGATACATCGCTCTGCAGTAGTTTGAAAGTGATTGCAGTACCAGTTTTGGCCACAATCTTACATACAGTTTCTTTAAGCTTTGATTTACAATATAGTAGGCTCTCTATTGATTTTAATGAGCAGGCTTAGAGTTACAGTATTTATATCACAATTTACCAGACTTTGACCTTTTGTCGGTTTTTAACAAAATTCTGACTATGATTGAGCGTAATAAACTGCATTTAGAATGGCAAATCCATATTTCCAGATATTTTGGTGAAAGTAACTTAAAAGTAATGCAATAGTAGTGTAATGCCTTACAATTCAGAGACAGTAATATTATAATGTACCAAATTACTTTGAAATGACAGTAATAAGTAATGCATAATACATTTCTATTTTGAAGTAACTTGGCCAACACTGATGATAAGTATATTAAGTTGGTGTAAACAACCTTCATTCCTGTGGAAATAGAAGCATGTAATGATGCTAGCTAGATATTTTCTGTTTGCAATTAAAAGTGAATTATGAACCTTGTAGCCACCTAGCTATCTAAGTGGAAAGTGTTTCAATTGGCATAGCTATCATGTGCTTCATGTAAATGCTTAGTTTAAGGGAAACGGATTATTGAAGACTTCAAGACTCACCAATTCCATTACAAAAAGGCAATTGACCACTCTTCATATTCTATCAGTCCAAATCACAGTGCGTGCAGCCTTTGTCAAAGTGCCCTCACATTGTAAATGGTCAGTAGCATAGCGAACCGGATAATTCCGCAATCTCCTCGCATTGTTTTTGTTGTTCTCATGATTTCCTTTTAAAAGTTTCTTATATTAAAAAGGTGAAATCAATTACCAATGATCACAAGCCAGCTGGAAACTTCCACCCTCTCTCCCTCTCGTTCCCAATTAAAACGAGTAGCATAACGCAGATCTGCTGCAGAGACTGAGAGGACACAAAAAGTATCATCCTTATGCAAGATGCTGTTGCTGCATTTTCACATTGTAATCGTTATCTAAGAAGAGTGAAAAGCAGTTTGCAGTAAAGCTTCTCTGGCTACATTGTGGTGCCCCTTCTGTCCCTTGGTGCCGTGCGCACAGTGCGAGATACGCATGGTTGCGGCGCCACTGGACACTTTGTTCCAGGTGCGTTTACAGTAGCCTATTGACAAGTTAACAAGGCCGATGAGCTGTGATTGAAAATCGGGAGTGGTGCTGTCCCTGAAATCACCCAAAATACGGGATGTCCCGCCCAATTCGGGATGGTTGGCAACCCTATGTGTTGTAGTTAGCTGCAGTGGGTATACTGTGATCAAATGTTAATACGTATCCTTGCCTATTTTAAGTGGGTATACTGAGATGGTGATGCTTTTTAAGTGGTGGGGAAAACCAGGAGGAGTTAAACACTTTTTAATTAATCGTAATTTACAAATACATTGTAAAACACTGACAGCTAATATTTTGTCACTAGCAACCTACTTCTGTCCTCTGTTGTCCAAATGAATAGGTCATTGTAGACGTTGTCGTTGTATTATTGCATGTGGATGTTGTTATGCTATGTAGGCTACTTTTTTGCTGACTGACCAATGCACTGACCTAAAACGGACTATATTGTTCATGAGTGAATTTTTCTTTTTCGCGGGGGGGTGATGGGTGTGCGTACCATAGCATTAATTCCTGCAGGCGCCCCGATACTGCGTATCACGTAGACTACAGCATGGGCTAACATAATGACGACAGAATTGCAACGGTTCCTTGTGCATTCACTGCTACTTGAAAACAAAGAAGATGGATGCTGCTGCTGGCGAACAGGGGTCTTTGAATTGCGACTCGTTAAGTTTTTTTTTAAGCTGGCAAAAGTCTGATCAACCAGCCAACTAGCTCCGCTGTTGGGAAAACGCATGGAACTCATGAGTTGTAGCGCTATCCTATTGCCTGCAAAGGGACTTTGAAAGACAACCGTTTATCCCGCACCTCGGATTGAGCAGTGCCTATGGTAAGTTCCCAGACCCTACATCTTGAGGCTAGGAAAGTCCTACTTTCAGGTCAAAACTAAACTCTTCACACAAAACCATTCAATCTGAAAAAACAAACTTTGCCTTTAGACATAACTCAAAAAGACCTCAAAAAACACACTGTTACACTGTACACACTGGTGAGATCAATTCAAAAGATTATCAAATACTTGCTGCTGCAATGCTGCATCATATAAGCTCTCCCAGACTTGGGGAGCTACTTTCAGCATTAAAATGCTTTGTGAATTCCTCTTAGTCAAAAAGTTGAGGCATTTCTCCCAAATTCAATGGTTCTCTGCTACTTTTGCCTTAACATTTTTTGAGAATACGGGCCCAGAGGCACATGTGGCATATACTACAATGCAGTATATAAAAAAAAAAAACTGTACCTAGTCTCCCATAGCTACAATTTTTGCAATGAAAATTTAAAAATCAGAAATGGGATTAGTTTGTACTTACCACAGTCCGCATTCAAATCCTCAGCTGATAACACTAACAGAGACAGAAAAAAACACATAATCCTTTTAGCATAAAATAATATGCTATACAGCGTAAAAACTACAGGTTATATATTCTACTGACACTCACATAGGATAGCTAGAGTGACAAACATTGTGATGTTTCTATTCCAGTCTAAGGCTACACTGTTAAGGCCACGCTGCTAAGACTGCTAGGTCTGTTCTTATGTAAACTATCTTAGATGGACACAGGTCATAGAGGTGGACTGAAATAAGAGTGTCTGAGGCCATGCAACGTATATATTGGAGTACAGGTTACAACAGAGCTCCTATTCACAAAGCATTCTTATCTTACCGCTAAGAGACCTCCTAAATAGCACTGATCATTTTTAACTAGAGTTTTCTCTTAGAACTGATCCACAACTCTACCCAACTGCCAGTGAGGAGGAATGACAAATCCTAAAATTAAATAATTTTGCTTGCAATTACAGTACTTCAATGATTAACTGATGAGTGACAGGCCTGTGCTAGTTAGGTATGCCAGTACCATGAATAATGACAAACAAACAACAAACAAACAAACAAACAAACACATACATAAATATAAAGAATAGGGTACAAATGCAATACTAACAGAACTAGTCTAAAGAAGAAAATAGGAGTCCCAAAGTTAAGACTGACACCTCCATTATGTTTAGAAGTCTCTCATAATTCAGCTACTTCTAGCCTTAAGATTCTATGTGAATACTGTACATGCTCTTGTGTAACAGAAATTACAGTAAGTGTTGCTGTTTGACAAATTGCATTTTCTCTATTTTTCATGGTCAGGGTAAACACTGTCTGTATACCTCAAAATATTAGATTAGATTAGATTCGATTAGATTCAACTTTATTGTCATTGTGCAGAGTACAAATACAAAGACTACAAAATGCAGTTTGCGTCTAATCAGAAGTGCAAAAAAAGCAGAAAAGTGCAATGTGATATACAAAGTATAGACAGGTGATGCATAGACAGTACAAGAAATATAATGCAGTGTATACAGTAGTATACAGTTGGTTTACAGGTGGTTTAAAGTAATATGAATTAAATATAAATGTGCAGTGTATTAGCAGCAGTTAACGTACCTTATAAGAGCAGAATAAATATGGCTATGTAATATGAACAATGTATGAACAACATGTATGTGCAATGTAGTAGCAGTAACATTAGAATAGTAGTAAGAATAATATAGGTATATGCAGTTTATTAAAAGAATATATTATAAGAAAAACAGAATAAATATGGTTATTCAGTATTAATCATATAGACAGACATGTACAGCTATGTGCAGTGTGGTAACAGTACCATTGTAGTGCAGAAACAGTAACATTATAAGAGTAACTAGATGTACCGCATAGCGGTACAAAATATGACCGCCGCTCAGTCCTGTACATCCGTTCCGCGAAAATAAATCACACTTCAATTTGTCTCCCTATTTTACTCCATCCCCCACTCTTGAAACTTTTGTGTATGCTTGTTTGGCATGCCTGAGTGTGTGTGTGCGGCTGCACAGAAAGTAGCCTACTGGTGCTGAAAAGGTGAATAGATTGTAGAATAGCCAAAGAAGATGTAGCATTGTTATAAAACCTTTAAAATCTCTAAACAATCACAAGTAGGGCAGTTCATCACAGTTCATCCATTGCAAGTGGATTGATGAAAGGTCACTTACACCTGTAGGCTACATTGTATTTGGGAAAAGCAAAAGGTATCAGCATAATGTTATTTATTTATTTATTTTTTATGTATTTATAAACAAAAACATCTCTGTCAGTTCCATGCCGTTTTCAACAGCTATCAAAAACAAAGGTCATTTTTGGATGGATGGATTTTTTGTGAATGTTTCTTCTTCTACATAAGATTTGTGTCATCTTTAGTTCATGTAATACTTTATTGTCAATGCACAAATTAAGTAACAGTAGTCTGAAACGTTATTGTTAATGCACAAATTAAGTAACAGTAGCCTAGTCTGAAACGAAATGCTGTTTTACATCTAACCAGTGGTGCAAATAACTGACATGTCCAAATGGGCCTTGATGAAATGCGTCGCTAGACTGTTCATACACATTTTAACGGGCCAAAGTTGAAGAGCTTTTGTCCGTTATTGTTCGTGCAAATATAGGCTGATTCATGTTCCCTTGCATTGTTTAACTGAGGTCCATGGCTAGTCTGGCTTTCATCAGACCAAGCTCAATCTTTTAAGAAATCAAAAAATAAATAGCGGGCAGATCAGGCTGGGTTCACCCAGCCTAGTCCATAGGCACCCGATATTGTTTAATTTTCCGATTGAGATATACACGCTCTGGCTATTCTAAATGCAAAAATGCATCAGGGAGTTATGACAAAACGGTAACTAACAAACTAGATCCTAATAGAAAGCTGTTAGCTTCCCTAAGCTACAGGTAGGATTATAAGGTAGGCCTATTTACAACATAAATTGTCAATAGGCTATGCTGGCGACACAAATAAAATCTCCTTTGGAAACCAATGGCTTACGCCTTACAGTATCAAGCGGACTTAAACTGTCATATCGTGGCGAAAAGTTGTAATAACATTCACGCAGCTCCATGAGTCAAGGAAAGCGCGAATGAAGTTGTCACTTCTAAATGGGACCCACTACACAGTAGCTTAAGGTGTTTTGCTAAAGCAGCCATAATGAAATGAAGGTGTCATTGTTTGGATACTTCACACACACGTGCTTTTTAATTTCACAGACTACAACTACCAAGCTGTAATCAAAGCACATCGATTCCCCTCTCACACCCTGCACGCACTTAAAACAAAATAAAAAGGCGTCTCAGTCTCACGCATGTATAGGCAAAACTGTATCAGACCGGTGTAACGTTGGTAAATCTTCCATTGCACAGAATGATTTTGTAGCACGTGCAATAAATGACAGTCGAAAGATACAAATAGTGCTGCTATACATTTGCTTGGTATAACCGCATTTATAGTTTTCTACAAATGCAATCAATCAAATGCCTCCATCACTCAACCAACGCTAACGGTAACATTACCTAGGTCCTTATTGATATTACAAGATTAACGTACCTGCAGTAAAAACCAAGCATGTCCGATAAACATCCTCAGATTTATTTCGGCTTCAAGAAGAAATGGGAATTACACTTCATGTGAACATCGTCCTATCCTTATTAGATGTTCGCTGCGGTAAATTACAGTCCTTGTAGGAAGCGTCCATTGTTTTTTCCAACCCACTTTTAACTTCCAACAAAATTACGTCTCACTGCAACGATGCGCCATCTAGTGGACAAACGACTACTTCTCGCCAATACTGAAAATGCAGCCATGATGATGATGAATATTTATTTTGGCTTTCTTTTAATCCTACTGAATTTGTAATTATGTATCGGCCGTTCTAATACCGATAGTATGTGGGTGCCTGTGTGTGTGAGTGTGTATATGTGTGCACCGCCATTTACAGGCCAATGAGTGTACAGTCACTAAATGTACACATAACCTAATTTTTTTAGACCCCCCCATGGATGAAATTCTACGAAACTTGGCATACCACCAGAGAATGCCAGGTCAATCATACACATAATACCCGGGGACGAAATGAAATTTTTCCGTAAAAGTCTAGTGGGGCTACATACCCACCAAATTTCATGTACCCCGGTGGTTCGGTGTCCCGGGTATCAATGACCAAAAATTCAGGGAGTAGATGACGGGAAAAATTCTTGAATTGTGTGCATGTGTGTGTGTACAAATTTATGTTTATGTGTGTGGGTGTGTGTGTGTGTGTATGTATGTGCGTGCTTGTGTGTTTGCCTGCGTATGTGTGTTTGTGCATGTGCATGCATGCGTACATATGTCTACTGTGTGAGTATGTGTCATACGTATGATTACTGTAAATGTATGTGTGTGCGTGTGTGTATCTGTTTATGCACATGTGTGCACATGGAATGGGTTAACATGACCCCTGGAGGCAAACATACGGAAAAAATTGGTCATCCTAGGCCCTACAGTTCTCAAGATATTCACAGAGAACTGTGTCTGCCCTACCCTCCTTTCGGGGGGTCCAGTCCAGCGGGGGGGGGGGGGGGGCTACAGATCAAAACGAAGAATGACGGTTCCATGCTATCCATGTGGGGGTACATGCCCACCAAGTTTTGTGTACCCCGGTCTTTCAGTGTCCCGGGAATCCTTGTTGGTGTACGTCACTAAATGTACACATAAATTATTTTATTGTAAGGCCCCCCATGAACTAAAGTACACAAAACTTGGCATGCATTCGGAGGGTGTCATAATGATCCTACACTTTTAATTTCGTGCAGTTTTGACCTTGTCAGCCAGAGATATTGTGATGAAAACACCTAATTTTTTGCTTTTTAACTAGGTGGCGCTATACATGAAATAAGTGGTAATGGGATGGGTTGACATGCCCCCTTAAGACCAACATACATAAAAAAGGTGGACCTCCTAGGCCCTACGGTTCTCGAGATATTCACAGAAAACTGTCTCCGGCCACCTACAGGCCAGTTGGTGTATAGTAACATAAATTAATTTATTGTGTGGCCCCCCATGAACGGAATTCCACAAAACTTGGCGTGCATACAGAGGGTGTCATAATGATCCTACACTTCCAATTTCGTGCAGTTTTGACTATGTTAGGTCACAGATACCTTCAATTACAACACCTCATTTTTACTTTTTTGTGTTTATCTAGGTGGCGCTATACATGAAATGAGTGGTTATGGAATGGGTTGACATGGCCCCTTGAGATCAACATACAAAAAAAAAATGGTCCTCCTAAACCCTACGGTTTTCGAGATATTCACAGAAAACTGTGTCTGCCCTACCCTCCTTTCGGGGGGTCCAGTCCAGCGGGGGGGCTACAGATCAAAACGAAAAACAATGGTTCCATGCTATCCATGTGGGGTTACATGCCCACCAAGTTTCGTGTACCCCGGTCTTTCAGTGTCCCGGGAATCATTGACGGAAATTTGGGCATGCGAAAAAGAAAAAGAAAAAAAAAAAAAAAAAATCTGACTAAACCTATATGACCGCCGCTTCGCTGCGCGGCGGTCATAATAAGTGTATGTGCAGGATGAATAGTATAAAGAGCAGTGGAAAATGGCTATGCTATGTATACGTGTAATTACAGTATGTGCATTTGTAAATAAATAGAACACTGTCTAGGTTGCCAAAATAAGTAATTATGTTGGATAACATCTGGTCAAATAAGTGCAAAAAATACCACTTGTAGGCACAAAACAAAATAATGAAATAATGATATTTCAAAGGGGTTATTTCTTTAGGCCTCATGAAACCGTGCTTATCCTGATTGAAAAATGACCCTTAGGCCATCCTTAAAAATATTTTCGTTTGCCGTAACCCGACCGACCCTGTCAATTTAGAACCTACCCAAATATTTATTTTTTTCCCCTTTTAGTCCGACCGACTTGCCGGTTGTAAACTTGCGTTAATACCGACCGATTGTTTTTTTTTACTCTAAACAACCAATACAAATGCAATAAAATAATATTTCTTTTAGTAGGCCCAAGTATTGTGAATATAAATTGCCTACATGCAAACGTGGCTCACTTAAATAAAACCCTGTGGCGTCATCTCTACACCATTGGTTTTACGCATGTCACACTATGGCCTACGCTTCGTTTCATTCACACAAACTGATAACGCTTTTAGTTGGCACGAAGTTCTGGAAGAACTGTGGCCAGATCTTTTCTCATCCCTTCTCCCCCCTAGTCTAACGGTGACCGTGTCGGAGTATTGAAATTGGTTGTGGTCTATTCAGCATTTCTCAAAATATGGGTCCGCAACATGGAGACTGCTGGTCCACGGAGTCGTGGAGTGAAATTAGGCCCGGTGCTTCATCTGATAATTTGCTGCGCAGTTGATCAAGAAACCGCGGATCGGCGAAAAAAGAAAACAAACGTTTCTGCTATCGATGTCATTAAACATGGAGCCCTACAATTAAGTGGTGGTATGAGCATTCATTCAATGCGCGTCTGCGCGAGAGAAACTGAAACTAATCGATAATGTCGGTATCAAAGCTCCGCTTCAACCTGTTGGAATGCTATTTATTTATTTAACGAAACTTAATAGAACGACGTTGTTTTTTGGAACTTCCTTAGAAACAGAGCAGAGACTGTATAATACACTGTATAGCATTGAGTATTGTATAGTCAAATTTCAATATAACGTGGCCAAGAGCTATTGTAGCCTTCTTTCTGGGTACATGTAGATGAGCCCTATGACCCCAAAGTCTGCCATGACCGGGCCTCAGGTCAAAGAAGTTTGAGAAAGGCTGGTCTATATAACCTGCATCAGAATGAGGTTTGCAATGGTGCGCCTGAAGGCACGGGTTGAAGACCCAGTCAGTTACGTCACAATATGCACATTTGTGTAAATTCATTCCTATGTAATCACCATGACCAAAATTGTACTTTTTTTTTTACTTTGAATCTTGAAAAAAAAAAATATTGACCTACCTACCGACCCATTTTTTTTTTTTTTTTGGCTGTTACTGCAAACAAAAATATTTTTAAGGATGGCCTTATGCAAAGATCTATTCTACATACTGTAACGAGAACAATTGAACGTGACCTTCCTTGCAAATGGGCAAATAGGTCTCTTGAGAGAGAGAGAGAGAGAGAGAGAGAGAAAGAAAGAAGGAAAGACAGACAGACAGACTGTGTCCAAGGCTACTCAAGGCCTGTGCTGCTGAACTGGGGGAGCCACTGAAGCACATCTTCAATTTGAGCCTACGCCTTGGACAAGTTCCAACACTGTGGAAGACATCATGTCTTACCCCTGTCCCTAAGAAGCCACACCCTAGTGAGCTTAATGACTACAGACCTGTCGCTCTTACATCACATGTGATGAAGACAATGGAGCGATTGGTCTTAGGCATGCTCAGACCCCAGGTACGCCATGCACTAGACCCGTTACAGTTTGCATACCAGGAGAAAGTGGGCGTGGACGATGCCATCACTTATCTTCTACACAGGACACATTCCCACCTAGACAAGGGGAAAAGTGCTGTGAGAATCACGTTCTTTGATTTCTCAAGTGCTTTTAACACCATCCAGCCCCTCAGATTGGGAGACAAGCTCTTGCAGATGGGTATGGAAGCTCACCTGGTAACCTGGATTACAGATTACCTGACCGAGCGACCACAGTTCGTCAGACTGAAGAACTGTCTCTCTGACACTGTGATCTGCAGCACCGGAGCGCCACAGGGAACTGTGCTCTCTCCAGTCCTGTTCACCCTGTACACATCTGACTTCTGCTACAACACCGAGTCATGCCACATGCAGAAGTTTTCTGATGATACTGCAATTGTGGGGTGTATCAGGAACGGGCAAGAGGAGGAGTACAGGAGCCTGGTGGAGGACTTTGTGCAATGGTGCAAACTCAATCATCTCCAACTCAACACTTTAAAGACCAAGGAGATGGTGGTGGATTTCCGCAGGTCTAAGCCCACTCTGCTACCAGTCCACATTGATGGGGTCAATGTGGAGGTGGTTAGCACCTACAAGTATCTGGGTCTCCACCTGGACAATAAACTGGACTGGTCAGCCAACACTGATGCACTCTACAAGAAAGGGCAAAGCAGGCTGTACTTCCTGAGGAGGCTGCGGTCCTTCAATGTGTGCAGTAAGCTCCTCAGGATGTTCTACCAGTCTGTTGTTGCCAGCGTCCTCTTCTATGCAGTAGTATGTTAGGGAGGAAGCACAAGGAAGAAGGATGCGGGGCGAATTGACAGGCTGGTAAGGAAAGCTGGCTCTGTAGTGGGAGCTGAACTGGAGTGCATCACTTCACTATCTGATAAAAGGACCCTGAACAAACTGATCAACATCTTGGACAATGAGTGTCACCCACTCCACAGCACTATTGTTAAGCAGAAGAGCCTGATCAGCTGGAGACTTTGCTCACTGCCTTGCACAACTGACAGACTGAGAAAGTAATTTGTCCCCAGGGCCATTGAACTGTTCAATGCCTCACTTAAGGGAAGAGGAGAGATAGACTTCTCTGCATAGTCTGTCTGCCTCTTCACCCCCTCCATGTTTGGATACTGTCTGTCCACTAGCCACTTTTACCACTGTCTTTATGCCTCACTGTTTGCGTGCTATATTAGCACATTAGCACATATGCATAACCCCCACCCCTCCATGCCACAGCCGAAATGTGGCCACACTTATACATGTTCTTTAAATAGATAAATATATAGATATATAGACTTTACTTTATTTCTGCATTGTTGCACTGTTGGACTTACTCATGCACTATCACCATGACCACTATCACCTTTGCACTACCACCATGACACTCATTCACACAGAGCACCTTAGAGCACCTTACCATACCTTACTATGCACAGAGAATCACAGGCTCAGTCCCTGCCTCAGTCATTGCAAGCGCCTCTGATTGATTAATCACCACTATGTGGATACTGTTTTTAGAATTGATTTAGATTAAGTGTTAGTATAATTTGTATTTTAGTATATTTAGCATATTCTTTATCTTCTACTGTCCTTATTGCTCAGTTGTGTTTTTATATTATATACTTTAATTACTCTTTCTGCTGTGTTTGTGTTCTCTGTATGCTGCTGAGACCTTGAATTTCCCCTGGGGATCAATGAAGTATCCATCTATCTATCTATCTATATATCTGAAAGAAAGAAACAAACAAAGAAAGAGAGTCCCTGATTCCCTCTGTAAAATGGGTCATATGAGCCTCAAGATCTAGTGAGTTTAGAACAGCTAAGGGTGTTGTCTATTTGTGGCAGTGAGAATGAAATGTGGTCAACGTGAGGGAGATAGGCTGGGTTGTAGAGAGGCATTGAGCGTGCACGATTCAGCCAATCATAATCAAGGACTGTCCGCTTAAGAACTGTATACATGTGATGGTAACCAGTTAGTAGAGAACTCTGCACTGAGTAAACAGTCCTCCTAACATCTCAAGAGATGTGCTAACAACAGATGCAACGTGCAAAACAACAACTTTAGTGCATTTATAAGGCAAAGAGTTCTGGGACAGAGGCCTTTTCATTGTGACAGGCTGACTATTGTAGGAACTATAAATAGAATAGGCCAGGTCATATAGTCTATCCATTTATAGTTTTCATGCCTACTCTACGGCTGTAACAATGGTGTACAAATAATATAATTTTAATAGCAATTACACATTGATAAGATAATTATGTAATATACTGCATTTTAACTTAAAAAAAAAATACCAGGCTCTGCTATAATATATCCCTGGAAATATAAAACATCCTCAAGTGTACAATTAGTTTAACATGCGGTTAGAAAATTAACTTACAGTTAGGTTCAGGGTTAGTGTTAACTTGCCTTCGTCAGTTAATACATATTAAACATCTGTTTGATGAACTGGTACACTGTACCGGATCAGGTGACCCACAACTGTTTTTGAGAACAGGAAAATGATCTCACCCTTAATGTGAATGAAGTTCATTCCCTCTCCTCTCACTTCCAGGGTCATGTATTCGTCAACAAACACACAGCTGTAGTTGCCAGAGTCTTTAGTTGTGATGTTTCTGATCATGAAGACAGCATGAGAGTTGTTGTCGTTCCTCTCTGGTGTCACAGGGATGCCAACGCCATTTTTGCTTAGGTGGAAAACAAGATGATCACGATATTCACGTTTAGTTATCTGGCACTGGAGCTGCAGAATCCCTCCTTCGGTTAACACAGTGTTTTCCCCAGAAATGGTTGCAGGATGGACAGCATGGAATCCTGAGTCTGTCAAAAGGAAATTATTGGTCTAAGGCTATTTTAGTTACCTGTCTGTAAGAGTCATGTCTATTATTGAAACAATGTCTGGTGAATTTATGTTGCAGATAAAATGTTTTTGAACAGTGTACCTATTTCATGTTACTGTCTATAAATCCTTCAAATAAGGTGAAACCATGACTGTAAAGAAACTTTTCTTTACCATGAAGTTTTATGAAAACCGAGTTCTTTCCTGTTGAGTGCACGTCTTTGGATGGTACTTTTTTAGTGGAGTGCACACAACTGTATTTTCCAGAGTCCATGCTTGTGAAGTTATCCAGAGCGAAAGATGTGATATTTTCCTGCATCAGAATTTGCATACGTATGCCAACCCCATCCTTACACAGGTACATGTTCTGATGATACTCTGATATCTTAGCATCAGATATAGAGCATTTCAGTGTCACACTGTCTCCTTCTTTCACCGAAGTTGTTGATGCAGATATAAGCGCTGGGTGTGTAACAGCACCCTTAAATGAACAAAAAAAATGATGGTACACATTTGTTTACTTTTGCTCTTTATTTAGTCTAGACAGGCAATTTGTCTGGGGATCAACAACAATCTAATTGTAAAAAGTATGAACTGTATATCATTGTACATGTTGGTTAGTGACATGGTGCATGGTTCTAGTCTAGTCTCAATCGCAATCATAGAGTGACTATCTTACCGGCATTCAACATGGTCATCCGTGCAACCAGTAACGCTAAGCATGGACACAAAATGATAAGACATAGCGTAAATAAGTCACACTACATCTGAACATGAAACAAAGAAACACAATAAACAAGCACATGTCATATCAGAGAGTATACATTATTTAAAAAGTATTTTGGAAACAACAACTTACATATCGCAACAACGAGAGAAGCCATTTTTCTTTTTGTGAGACAGAGACAAGTATTCTCACCACATCCCCACTTGTCAGGACAGCGGATGTATGATATCAAAGAGTTGCAGCTCTGCGACTGTGTGCATGTGTATTTCTGTACGAAACGTGCTTAAGGAGCATATGCTGTATGTTCTATGGTAACCTGCCTCTATGGTAAAAAATAGCATGGCGGCCCCTTGTTGTAGTCCCTCTGCAGTCTTTCTATGTGACTCTGCACTCTTAAAACAAAAGGTTCTAAATGGAACCTTTAAGGGTTCTATAACTTGGTACATATATGGCACCCTCAAAAGGTTCCATATAGAACCATTTCAGAGGGTTCAATATAAAGAACCCTTAGGGGTTCTTTCATTTTTTTATAAAAGGGTTCTAAATAGTACCTTTTAAGAGGTTCATTCATTCCCCCAAAACCTTTTATTACTTGTTGATCATATTTGAATGTTTAATCATAAATAATGATAATGGTTACTAGTGATCACTGATGAATATATTGTATAGTGATTATCAATAATATTTGTAAAATTGTTTAGGAAAGAGGGAGGCTTTTACTTTAAATGAAAATATACCCATTAACTTGTTACACAAATCTTTGTTTACATGCTGTAAGCCCTGTAATACTATGAAAGAGTTGTGCCTGGCTCTACACATAAAAACATGAACAGGACAAGGTTGCAACAGGAAGGCCACACACAGATTTAGGCATAATCAAGCAAATTTATTAAATATATAATATAATAAAAGGTAATATTAATGAAGACTAGCAAATTTGATTGTAAAGTCTCAAAACAGGAGTCGACACTCTTTTTTGACTTGGTATCTTGAACAAATAAAGCTCTGTAAAAGCCAGTGTGTCCTTAATCTGCATGTGGTACTCCACACCAAAGATGTAATACAGCAGGCATTGGAGGGCATCCATCTCTCCACTTGCTATTGTGATGCCATCCATCTTTATGGATGCTCTCCTGGCAAAGAGGGGAGTATCGCCACCCTGGAAGATGATGGTTGGAAACACAGTGGTTCCTATGCAAATGAGAAATGTACAAGGGATCTCCTGTAAGAGTCTATGAACATAAAGCAATGTTAATTGTAATGTTAAAAATATCAAATACCTTGTCTAAACAATACAGAAACTTGTCATCCTCCTTGAAAAGGGCAGGCAAAATTAGGACAGCAGCACTTTTTTGAAGGTCTGAAATTTCAAAAGAAACAAATAATGATTTCATTAAAACATAGTTTAATGATCTTATTATCATTAAATAATTGAAGGGTGCAAGGGAAAAGAAGAAGCTGGTGACTTAACCATCTGTGTTCGTATCTCGTAGGCTTGACAGCCTCTCCCTCTGACTCCCACTGTCAGCCACTCTGATGACGTCAGGGGTCAATATACTGAGGGTGTTATGCAGGCTTAGCTCTAAGTCCAGTCCAAACCGCAACTTCATTTCATGATGCATCTACAAATGAACAAACAAAACAAAACAGAGGAAATTGTAGTTACCAATAAATGGTTATAGAACTTACTCCTGAACAGCACTGAACTCACATTATAGTAATACTACTATAAGACTGTGCTACTCACCAGCTCTGACACCCAAAGAAATGGGAACATCTCCATCACCTCCTCAGTTGGCTTTCCCATTTACTCTACCCTCTTATAGACAGTTTGCCTCATCCTGTCCATTATATGACTAATATCTGGCTGACGACGGCACAACTAATTGTTTATGGCGTTTATATGCTCTTAAAAGCTGTGGTAGTCCTCCCCAACTGCTTCAAGGTCCAACATAATCTGGAAAAAAAAGACATGTAGAGAATGCAAAACTGAATTTACGTATGTGAGCAATGATAATATAAATGTTCTCAAGCCAGATAGTCTTTCATTCAATCAGATATAAATAAATAATGTAGCCGGACCTAACTGCTGTATGATTCAGCATTTCATTCACAAACATATTACAAACCTCTTGTGTTGGCTCATAATCAGAAGACATCTGGACCCCCACTCTGCACTTTTTTGCTCTCTGAAATTAGCAAAGAGAAATGTGTAATATTAAGATATCTGTACTGACAAACAGTGGCTACTGTGACTAGCTAGTATATAGATATACAGACAAGCAAACAAACGGACTAAAGACAAGCAAGAATGTAAAAATGGCACCTGATGTCCAGGTGGGTCCTCCAGAGGCACATGGTCCACAATTCTTTGTCTTTTGACACCAAACTTGTCATCAAGTTTATCAAAGGAGACCTTTCCTTTTTAAAATTATTCCTAAGACACTCCAGCATGGTCTCCTTTGAGTAAAGACATGAATTATGAGGCTCATACAGAGTCAGAGTAGGCTAGTATAGGAATTCAATTGAGGAATAATGTTTTCCATAACAAAACGTTAAAAAATAAAATACATATCCAGATGAGCTGTGGTCGTTAAGAAATGGATATCTAGTGATCAGACACCACAGGACATCAGTGTATTTTTTATGGTTTGGGTACCTGAAAGAACAATCATTGGAATTAGAATTTTCCTACTCATGGTTTTAGTAGCAAAGGAGATGCTGAGCGTTATTAAACAATAGGCAGAAAAAAATAACATGTGGTCCTAAAACACCTTCATGAAAAAAAATCTCTTTACCAGGAGAAATTAATGAAGTATACTCACTGAACCAACGATGATTTGCATAACTTTCCCCCCTTAAAAAACAAGACTGTGTTTCATCAGAGGAAACAGTTGTTCAACCATCCCCTCTGTCAACGCCAGCAGTCTCCCCATTAATTTGCTGTTCTGTTAATGCAAGTATGACAATAGACTTTCATTACATTAAATATAATGCAAACAATGCAGAAATCAGGAAGATGCTGATGAAGTAACTGTAGATGTTGCAAATATTTGGGAAGATAAAACTTTACATCACAAATTGGACACTTAAAGATAGTCAAAGGTAATGGATACTATCTTGCCGTCAATTAAATTGATGGACAGACATCTTCCACAGTCCAGTGCTCTGTCATCTAAAATGAAAAATAAGACATAGAGACATTAAGTACATATTGTAGTGAGTTAGTGAGTTCCATCCTCTTTTAGATTCCTGTATTGTCTTACAGACTCCAGAGCCGTAGCCTTAGCTATACAGATGTACTAAATACATTGTAATTTTCAATGAGCCTAACTGTACAGCATGATAGAACTAGGTTCAACTGGTAGCTATCTCATGTGTTTTTAAAAAGTCTGTTATAGCACTATTGGCTACTGTTAGCCATCCTAACTTGTTGGTTGGTTTCCCTGTAATTTAACTAAACAGTCTGCTAATGAAGTATAGTTATTGTCAAATCATTTGCATCGTATGTTAGGCAACCATTGACTTCTATCAGAGAAATGTCCGGGCTCTGCTTTGCTTCTATGTCCACTAGCTAGCGACAGCTAGCGCTAGCAGGCTAGCTGTAGATAGCTTTAACTCAATCGGGGAGAGGGAGGATATTAAACAGTAGTGTAGTTGACAAGGAAGTAGAAAACGTATCTTAATTATGGATCAATGTCTATGATAGCTAGCTGCTGCTAACATATTTAACGAACCTCTAACGTTACTATTTACTACTTCTGACAGCTGACCGTCATGTGTGTCACGTTTGCGAGGAACGCCCCTTGCTTTTGCTTAAAGAAGTATCAATTCATTTTCTATTTGCAGGCCACACGGGCAATGATTATGAATGGGGAAAAAGGAGAAAAAAACTTTGTGCCACTTACCATTAAATCCACTGCATAGTGTGCGTCTCCGGGAAAGGGTTCCATAAACGGTCGTTTAAGTTCAAATAATCCTCGCGTGTAAGAAATGGCACCCTTTTCAGGCAAAAGGTTCTATTTTCATGGCAAAGAACCCCCATGGTTCTATTTAGCACCCACAAGCACCCTTTTTTTAAGAGTGTGTCTTTAACTAGTTAGGGTGCTAACATTGCCAATCAGGAGTTTGGATTCTTGAATGTTAGGATTTAGAAGGTTGAGCACAGCAGGTGCTAGGGCAAAACAGCGATACATTTTTATATTTAGTAGACACTTTTATCCAAAGCAACTTACATATATCAATTATATTATAAGGGCCATTACCACCAGAGCAACTCAGGGTTAATTGCCTTGCTCAAGGGCACAATACAGGAATTGAACCCACAACTTTTCAGGCTACTACGTGCTAGCCCAGCTCATTAGCTGCTACTCTAGCACTGCCCACAAGATCTGGGTGAGAGGATGTGACTAATGCTAACTTTAAGAACAGGTCATATAAGTTCTGTGCTATATTCCCATATTGATGTTTGACCAGCAGTAAGGGGTCTTGATAGCACATTAAGTCATGATAGGGAGTTGCAGTTCAGTGTATTGCTAAGCTTGGGTAATGGTGTCAGATTGGGTTATTGCATGCACAGAGAAGAGAAGGGTATCCTCTTGTTTATTAACTCATGTGTAGACAGCCAGTGGCGCAAAAAAGTGGGTATGCGCTATATGCGGCGCATAGGGGCGCAGCTCCGTGGGGGCGCCAAAGCGATGGTAAAAAAAATAAAAAAATATATTTGGTATTTTCTATATGTAGCTACTGCTGTCCGTTTCTAAATCATTTCAACATTTTCTCAATGTTCTATAACATTTTAGAGGAGTAACAGGCTAGAGTAGGCGCCCTATTTCATAAGATTCCATCATAGAATTTTGACATAGAAGAGGGAGTGGGGGCGCTGTGAGCGCTGGGCGAGCAGATAGGCCTACGAGTAGTGAGTTGCCGTCTATGGAAAAAGATGGATACAGCAAAAAAAGCTGTTGACGACTAAAAATAGAAAAAGAAAGAGGGAAAAGGAGATGGCATGTCAAGGGATGCAACAGCAGTTAAATAAGTGGACGGTGAAAGGCAACAGGTAGGATTTAAAGTGATGACGTCTACTTGGAGGCTTGCAAATATGAATGTTAACAGACTAACTAGCGTTTGTTAAGCATAATGCCGATTGAAACATAGCCTATTCCATTCAGATAGCTAGGTGGCTACCATGCTCATACTGCACTTTTAATGGCACACTGCAAACAGAAATGTCATGCTAGCAGCAACTCGTTACATGTTTCCATATCCTAACAATGAAGGCTCCTTGTAATAACTTGATATTGTGTTGTCAATGTGGTGCAAACAAACAAGACTAGAGTGCCTATCAGCCTTATCCATTGTGAGCAATAGCTGGCAAAAGGACGTTATGAGAACCGTTTAGACTCTCTTAAAGTGGCAATGCACCATTTATCAATACTTATCAAGTATAACATCAAGTTAAACATCAAATTGGCAGCATTTCTTTAAAATACATATTCAATAGACACTAATGCACAGTAATAGTGTAAATTATTGGCCTTTTGTTTTGCTTTAGTTGTTTTTTTTTTTTTTTTTTTTGGGGGGGGGGGGGGGGGGGGGCGCCAATATTGTTGTAGCATACCCCTCAAAAATGGGTAGCTGTGCCCCTGCTGTAGACAGCTAATACTGTAAGCTCATTTCCCAAAATGTCCCTTTAAACACAGTAAAATAGTGGTTAAAGGGCAGACCATTTAACATGCCTGTAACTTTTAGTCTGTAGCCTATCCTCAAGTCTGTTGAGACCATCAGACAAAAGTGGGACACCATGGTGTTGTAAGGTTTTGCACCACCTGCTGGTCTTGTCTAAACATTATATTATATAACCACCAATATTGTGTGAAGGGTTTCAATTTCAAATACATGTGGATGCTCTATGAATACACACACACACACACACACACACACACACACACACACACACACACACACACACCTTTTCAGAAAATTACATCATTATGTGATCATTGTAACATCTCAGAAAAATTAAGAAGTTTTAGCTAACTAAAATGCATATACAAATCTAGTGCATAGTGATGTTGTAGGGACACATAATTCACAGCCAGCCTTATCTACATTTTGTGCGTGTACTTCTGCATGCTGAGTTGCAGCCTAATATTAAACATGTCAAATGTTAATATTAGGGTGCAAAAATCAGCTTTTGGATAACTTCACAATCAGGGAAAGTGTAAAAGTACCCACATACGTCAGTGTGCCTCAAAATGTTTAATAATTATAAGTACATTATTAATAAGTACAAATTAAAGCACCAGGACAATTGTAACATAATGTTGGCACAAACCACCCTCAAATTCCTGTCATTTTAAAATACGTATCTTTATTGTTTGCAGAAAACTGAAACACACAACATTCCATAACATCTAACCAATTTGTTGTTGAAAAGAAGTGCTCAATTCTTATGATTTAATTGGAAATAGCAGGGATTTAAAAAAAAAAAGGATCAATTGTGTCAAATATACAGTTTATTTGACATAGATATTTAAGCTATTTTAGCCTGCTGAATTTACTTAGTAATATTTCAGCATCATAATAACTAATGTCGTTAGAAAATCACTGTTAGTGCTAACGTTTTCAGTGAAGAACCTGCAAATTTCATAGAATACTGGCTATCTTATATAGAATCGCAAAACACTGTCACTGTCCCTGTCCCACATAAAGACATACAGAGACATACCGACACACACGCGCACACACACACACACACACACACACACACACACACAAGTATATTTGCATGTGGAGCACTGCGTGGCTAAGTCCTCTCTGGCAGGGATACCATGGGAACTGCTAGGGTCACCATGGGGATGCTCACACGGGACGGCTCCTCTAGTCCCTCACACACATCTGAAATGTTCAAAAGGACATGAAGATGATAGATAGATAGATAGATACTTTATTGATCCCCAAGGGGAAATTCAAGGTCTCAGTAGCATACAGACATCACACACACATTCAATAACAGCAGAAAAAAAGTATATAATATAAAACAAATAAAAAAAACACTGCTAAGCAATAAGGACAGTAGAAGATAAAGAATATACTAAAATACAAATGATACTAAATAACACAAAATCTAAATCAAGTCTAAAAACAGTATACACATAGTGGGTGATTAATCATGAGGCGCTTGCAATGACTGAGGCAGGTACTGAGCCTGTGATTCTCTGTGCATAGTAAGGTACAGTAAGGTGCTCTGTGTGAGTGAGTGTCATGGTGATGGTGCAAATGAGTAAGTGAACAATTATGAAAGAAGGGCCATATCTGTATTTGTAAAGTCAAACAGATAGTTTGTCCCTAATGAATCATAGTCTATAGTGATATATTTAATTAATTGTTTACCCTTTCGTCGACAAATATGACTACTGGCCAGAACAACCACAGCTATCATAGCCACTCCAACAGAGCACAGTATCCGAAAGAGGTTCTCATTGCATTTTGGATTCCCTTCAGACTCTAAAACAAAATAGATACAGATGGTATGTGTTAAGCAGTAAATATTCACAGAATATTTATTTACAGAATTTCAAAGAAAATGACAAATACACTCACTGACAACAATCCCAACGGGGTGTGTGTCTAGACAGAAAACCAGCAATGTAGTGCCATCAGTAATAATCATAGGAGGACATTAGTATCACAGGACATTATGGCATTATGACAAATGTAATGTAATTAATGTCATTCATTAAAGTAGTCAGTGGCCAAAAAAGCTGTTTTGTCAAGTTTATCACATCAGTTGGCATGTAATTTCCTATTTGTGTAATTCTCACCGTAAACCTGCAGGAATACTGCATTTCTTCCACACATGTCCAATTCCTTTGCAGCCAGCAATCTCTGGGACAGCACACAGCTGTAGTTGCCTGAGCCATCTACTTGGACTCGTCCCATATGAAAACGAGCTTGTTTCTTCACAGAATCCCATATATTCACATCAGTGACACGGTGATTCTTGCAGAGGTATGCATGAAGGATGTCTGTGTCTGGACTCTCCTCCGAAGTACACCTGAATTCCACCTCTGCCCCTTGACTTACTTTGGATTCATCTACAGTAATTATCGCGGGGTGTACAAAATCTGTTCAAAGAGAGACTGGCAGTAGTGTCTCAGCTTTTTCAGTAAAGTGTCACCACTTAAATTATCTTAATGGAAGCTCGGAAGATGTGACTATACTTCACTGCAAGTTTCTAGTTTGATTGTCGCCATGCATTATGCTAAATCGTGGTTATCACAAATGGCTGTCACATTTACTATCACACATTCCAAAATGCACTGCTAAAAATCAAGGAACACCCTTAATTTCCATGCTCCTAAAACAATATATTGTTTGGCTTGGTTTAGTCCGAACTAAATTGTTTCCCAACCGTGTGTAAACATTCGTAGATTTTTTTGAGTCTACAGATACAACAGACCATTGGTAAATAAATGGTGAATAAGGGAGGCAAATAAGTTAATTGCAATTTAACAAGTCTTAAAACAATCCCTGAAGGTTATGATCACATCTGTATGAACATGCATTGTATTAGAATTGTGGATTGTGTCTTTTGCCGGTGTAATAAGAAACTCACCAATCACTTTGATAAAGACTGGCATGTCTCCCTCTACATTGACCTCAGCAGGAGTATGCTTATTCCTTGAGAACACACAGCTGTAGTTTCCTGTATGGTTTAGTGTGGCACTTTTGATTGTAAAAGGGATGTCGTGACTTGTGGTTGTGGCCCTTTGTAGGCCGACACCATTCTTGCAGAGGTAAACAAACACTTGCTCGTTTGCTTTTGTTAATCCATACGTGCTGCACCTCAAATCAAAATCTTGGCCTATTATAACACGTGAAGTAGAGCCAAAAATCCGTGCAGGTTCTATATCTGAAAAAAAAAAAACTATTATGAGAAATGGATATGTTTCATTTCGCAGATGCCTTTAAATTTCTTAATTGAATAATAAACTATACATGTCAGTAATTCCTTTCAAAAAAGTCATTCATTACACACAGACTGATATATTTCAAATGTTTATTTCTTTTCATTTTGATGATTATAACTGACAACTAATAAAAACCCAAAATTCAGTATCTCAGACAATTAGAATATTGTGAAAAGGTTCAATATTGAAGACACCTGGTGCCACACTCTAATCAGCTAATTAACTCAAAACACCTGCAAAGGCATTTAAATGGTCTCTCAGTCTAGTTCTGTAGGCTACACAATCATGGGGAAGACTGCTGACCTGACAGTTGTCCAAAAGACGACCATTGACACCATGCACAAGGAGGGCAAGACACAAAGGGTCATTGCTAAAGAGGCTGGCTGTTCACAGAGCTCTGTGTCCAAGCACATTAACAGAGAGACGAAGGGAAGGAAAAGTTGTGGTAGAAAAAAGTGTACAAGCAATAGGGATAAGCTCTCTGATGAAAGTAAATTTTGCATTTTCTTTGGAAATCAAGGTCCCAGAGTCTGGAGGAGGAGAGGCACAGAATCCACGTTGCTTGAAGTCCAGTGTAAAGTTTCCACAGTCAGTGATGGTTTGGGGTGTCATGTCATCTGCTGGTGTTGGTCCATTGTGTTTTCTGAGGTCCAGGGGTAACGCAGCTGTCTACCAGGAAGTTTTAGAGCACTTCATGCTTCCTGCTGTGGACCAACTTTATGGAGATGGTGATTTTATTTTCCAACAGGACTTGGTACCTGCACACAGTGCTAAGCTACCAGTACCTGGTTTAAGGACCATGGTATCCCTGTTCTTAATTGGCCAGCAAACTCGCCTGACCTTAACCCCATAGAAAATCTATGGGGTATTGTGAAGAGGAAGATGCGATATGCCAGACCCAACAATGCAAAAGGCCACCATCAGAGCAACCTGGGCTCTCATAACACCTGAGCAGTGCCATAGACTGATCGACTCCATGCCACGCCACATTGCTGCAGTAATTCAGGCAAAAGGAGGTATGAGCTACACCAGGCGCGTAACTGAAGCGTTCCGTTCGCGATACGTAAAATCCATTTTTAAAGACTGGTCTATTTTTTTTTTTTCCTCAAATGTACGCGCCACTATCACGTCTAGTGTAGCCAGTTTCATTGATTATAGTGGAAGCTAATTGCTGCAGCAGACGCTACTCGAACGGAACGCTTAAGTTACGCGCCTGGTGTAGCTCATACCTAAGTATTGAATGCTGTACATGCTCATTCTTTTCATGTTCATACTTTTCAGTTGGCCAACATTTCGAAAAAAACTTTTTTTGCATTGCATCATTAGTTGTTAGTTATATTCATCAAAGAAATAAACATTTGAAATATGTCTGTGTGTAATGAATGAATATAATATACAAGTTTCACCTTTTGAATGGAATTACTGACATAAATCAACTTTTTAATGATATTCTAATTATATCACCAGCACCTGTGTGTGTGTGTGTGTGTGTGTGTGTGTATATGTATATATATATATATATATATATATATATACTGTATATACACATGAAACTATACACTTGCCTGCGCCTTGTGCTATAACCAGATGTGCCAATGTCACTGCTGCAGTTACTGTGTGTTGAAACAATCACATTATGTAAATATATTTAACATGCTGTACAACTTGACTACCGGTATTACTTTATGTTATGTCTAATTACAGTGCATGAAAATGCACTGTTCTGTTATCCGAAGTCTTCTTCTTCTTCTTCCCACCAAATTTCTGCGTCTAATTCAGCTTTAACCGTTTAACGTAGAAACTTTGTTCAAACTTTGTAACGTAGGTCTTGAAATGGACAAGTGGGGAATGTATTTTTTTATAATATATGATATTAATAAAAAACAAGCTTATTTTTCCCCATAGACTTAACATGGGCTGATGACATCACAATGGGCTAATTAACTTGATTTGCACCTGTATCAACTTCCAGCTGCTCACTACTAGGACCCATCAAAGGGCCAGTTAAACTGATTGCACCTGTATCAACTGCTTTCTGCTTAACTAGGCCAACTCTCTCTGTGTCTCTCCATTCTACAAGGATATAAGGCACATTCCATCCAACTTTCTATCCATTCAATCCATTCTATCCATTCACTTTCTAACCTCTTCAAACCATTCACTCATCCACCCATTAAACTATACACCAACATCCATTAAACAATCTGCCTATCAACATCCATTACACTATCTAAATTCAACTTTTAAACTATATACTCTGTCTCAGGATTTAAGCATACAATCTGGCTCTATTAAGACTACAGATTCTGTTCCTATTTCCTCTGCCCACAACTGTTTCAAAATAAATGTCCTCACTACAATAATTCACTATTAAATAATTTAACTATTTAAACTACTCAACTATTTAACTGTTTAGACATTTCAACTGTCAGTTGTTATCAACTATGACTCCTGCCAACTGTTTCCAAATAAAAGTTTGTTTTGCATTTTATGTTAATATACAGTATATTTATATTTTCATGCACTGGTAATTTCCTCGAAATTACATTTTCTAGTTTATGTATGATGTGTGTGATGATTTGGTGTGCTATTCTCTGAAAAAAATATTGTACTTACTTGGTAGTGAGAAGTTTACAAACATTGTGGAATTATTTGTGATTGCGAGCTTCAAAAAGAAGAATCTTCTCTTGTCTACTGTGAAGTGCAGTGATGGAAGCAAGTTAAAAATGGAATTGGAACTGGACCCTCTGCCCCCTCCACACACACACACACACACACACACACACACACGTCCAGGAACAACTTCAAAACTTCCTGTCAGTGTTCTGCCTTGTTCCTCCCACCACAATTAATAGCATTAAAAGCTAAAACGTGAATGTCAAACATGAAATTGAAATATGAAAATGAATGTTGGGGATGAACCATAAATGTCTTAACACATGAACATTAAAACAGTGCGCTTCTACCAAGTCACATGCAAATGCTAACTAAAAAAAGCATGCATCATCATCAAGGCAGGACAAGACCAATTGAGCATAGTCTTAGTTGAGGCAGGCCACAAGCTCAAGCTCAAGCCTCAATCAGCTGATCTCAACCAGCTGACCTTTCAGCTGATCCCCTGTTACGCCTACAGGTTGCTAAATGAATGCAGGACACCTGTTTTAAGCTGCTCTAGCCCACCTATATTCTTGCTGCTTCTGCAATACACTTTGCAACCACCTTCACCCTAACCTCTCCTTTCATGCTGTGTCTAACTTATATCATGTTTTTGTCATTGACTACTTTGTTCTGCACCTATATGGGGTGGGTCGCTTAAAACATCACATATATCAGAACATATCAGAATGGACTCATATTAGGCATGCACCACTACTGAATCTCCCCCATCTGGAACAAGACCAAGATACAGACTGTGTGACTTACATTTTGAGCTCATAATATGACATATACCGTTAATAATAGGTGTGTGTCTGCCTGTGTGTGTGGAGAAAACTAGGTTGTGACAGTGAGCATTTAGTCTAGCTGAATGCTATGTCATGGCTCTTTAAAGGCACCCTTAAAGGTTGTATTAGCGATAGCGGGGATACGTCACTTCTGTTGATGTTCAAACAAAACAGAGAGCTAGTTCGCTACTCCCTCCCCCTCCCTCCCGTGCAATTAACACTCCTAAACGCGCATCTCGTCAGTTATTCGTTGAAACACTTTATTTGCTTTTGAGTGGGTTGCCAACCCTTGTTGGTAGCAATTGTTTTTGTGTACAGATTTCGATGCCTATGGTGCCTACAGAGACACGTTTTTTTGATGGCCTGCTTATGGGGCAGACAGCTAACGGATCGTTAGGTAAGATTAGATGAATGTGATCATTAATGTTTGGGCCTTTTTTCGGCCTGAAATCGCTGATACAACCTTTTAAGAGTTTGTTTTTTCTTTTTCATCGCTTCCCAACTGTAGGGGGACCCTGAGAGCAAATCTTCTTAAGTGCTGGAAGCGCTTCATAGCAGCATTTTGTCTAATTGTAAAATAGATTTTAATCAGGTTTTAAAATCACTGGCGTGTTTGTTTGAGAACATGAGAGATGAGGTTAACTCTTTGACAGAGACAGTAGAATTCAGTTTGTGCGAGAGGGACAGAACAGTGGCCATCGGGTGAACACAGGCAATACAGGAAGATGGGGCAAAGCTCAGAATTGGACATTTAGGGTGAACACAGGCAATACAGGAAGATGGGGCAAAGCTCAGGATTGGACATTCCGGGTGGATGTCGGAAGGCAAGTGCAATTTCCCCAGTGTATTGTGATGACTGCTTTGAGAGCAGACTATTCTAACTATGTCCTTTGAAGATGTCATGGTGGAGGCCATCAAAGGAAGTATGCAGAACTGATAGCAGAAGTAAGGACATGTGGCTGACAAGCACACACAGGACCAGTGGAGATCGGTGTAAGAGACTTTATAGCCAGTGGCGGAGCTAGGGGGTGGCTTAGGGGGCTTAAGCCCCGAATCTTTTTTCAAAAGCCCCGAATCTTTTTTTAGTGTTTTAAATTCCCGGCAACTCTTATTTCCAATATAACTTCCCCTCGGTTTCTCTATAAATGTCACCAAATGCTCTATTACTGAGGAAATATATCCCTTATTTTCAAAGCCCAATATTGAAAAATAATTTGACTTGCTACACGATCTATGCCAGGTCTCTGGGCTATGGTGATTTCAATGGTTAGATTGATTTGTTTAGATCCAGTGAAAATGCTGCCTTGACAACGCTACATCATGGCTTCGGTGTTCCAAAAAGCCTCTGTCAGAAGTCTGTCACTTTTACAGTCTGTGATAAAACACTTTGTGTACATGTTGTTGAAACGTTATGGATATTAGAAAGTTTTTCAAAAGACCACCCAGCTCCGTTCAAGCAACAGCATCGCCCAGTGAACTGACGGATGGTGTTGTTTCAGGTTGGTGATTTCACGTTAAGAGCTTTCTGTCAGTTAGGCAGGCTAACGTTAGGCTACTTGGCTAGCTCCCTAAATGCTTAACGTTAACGTTAAATGTCCTCGTTCGTCGGCGGAAAAGGCAAATTCAATACTCTCATAGGCTAGCTAAGCCTACTGCAGAATATGAAATTCCAGCTCCCAAAACAAAGTGATCCTCGTCTTGTAATAAATTAGGCTACACTGTTTTGAAATGTCAGAAAAAAACATTAACAGTTATCTGCCCATGTCAACTTTTCAGTGTCATATGTTGCATAAGCCTACCTTAAACCTTGTTGATATCCTATCCACCACCACAGATCTTATAATCCAAGAGTCCACATAAATATAAGTCATGTTATGTTGTTTTGGCTGCCTAACTAATTATTAACTAAAAAAAAAAACATTACAATGATATATTGAGAGGAAAGGGCCCTTTCCATAAGTGTGTTAATCAAGCACCATGCAGTCTGCATTCATAATCTAGGTGCTTGATTTTATGCACCTGTGTAAAGGGGCCTGAATAATCTTGCTAAATTACAAAATTAATATAATTTAGAAACGCCTATGTCAAGATGATAATGCATTCCTTCTAAAATACCCTTGTATCATGATGACTGGCCATACTGTAATTATATCATAATATTATGTATATTATAGTATAAGATATTCTATATATTTGTCACACAGATGAGATCAGGGAAGAGGAAGAAGGAGAATAGCAATAATAAACAATAATGTCATATCAAACAATAGCCTAATGAAAATAAACAAATACAATAATATACAAACCATAAGAAACGCTTAATTAACTAAGTACATGCTAAACAGATATGAACAGATATTGCCTCTTGAAAGACCCAAAACTATAATTTTGACCTTGAATCCTTGAATCTGTTGAATGTTAGTTTCACATTTTTTAAGTGTCAATGTGTCCATTAGTTTACACAAAATTCACTAAAAGTCATTATTTAGCCAAATAACTTTCAGTGTCCCGCCGGCGGGACGGTTACCCCCCTCCCCCCAACATTCTAAATCAATTGTATGCACCATATTGCTATGTAGCATAGTAATGTTATACACCATTTCAAAGCTTTGACTCTTGGGAATCCAAAAATGACAACTTTTTTTCATGTACAATCTGTATAGTGCTTTACATTCTCAGATTAATTTTATTATGTCTCAATTAAATTTGATCCAAAATGCCCCCCTCCCCCTCCTCCGCTTTTGGTGATACCCTGACTTCTGGCTGCAGTGTAGCTGCAGCACAATAAGTAGATGCCTCATATTGGGTACTGAAATATTCACAAGAATCCATAGAAATTGAATCTTCATGTTGTATTATCCAATATTAGTTGTACAGATGTATAGTCTATCTTATACACACTCATTGAACCAACAAAGTAAATGCAAAAATAGAGACTTTTTTTGTAATTATTCCATATTTTGTGTAGTCAGTCTATATCAGAACACCTGACATACAATCTAAATAGTCCACAAGAAACCTCAAAGTGTTACCTTTCATTTGAGACCAGGATTATGCTTCTACACAAAGGGGTTCATGTGCATTTGATTGTCAGTATGCATTTTGGATAACAAAAAGTCCTATGGGGAGTATCCATAGGCATTTTACAAAACGCATGGGCATACCTTGGCAAATAATAGTCTAAAGCACTCATATTTTCATTCTATATTGATCAACTTTTGCACACAACTTTTGAACAACTTTTTTCTGGTTGCTAGGGCTTAGGGATATCAAGTGACCTAGAGGGCTGAAATGTGGTCAGTTCAGAGATGCTTGTAATCCGGCAGAAAGAAAAAAATATATTCTAGCCTCTGTAGCTCTTTGTCAGTACATCACACAGTTATCTTGACTGCTTCCTACGAAAGCTACAGGTTCTCAGCTTTCTATAGAGGTCCAGCACTTGATGGTTGACCCCAAAAGAGGTGGGAACAATGCCCTTGTAAATAGGCACAGTGCAATTTCAGGAAAAAAAAACTTGACATTTTTACTGAGAACTATGTAGTTAGGGGGTTATTTAAAAAATTAAATGGGCTAAGCCCCGAATGTTTACAGTGTCTGGCTCCGCCCCTGTTTATAGCAAAGTTAGCCACAAAACTTTTGTTGTATTTTTTTAGATGAACTTCATAGTCCCATAAGGGAAATTTGCGTTGGGTGTGCAGTGCTACATACAGCTGCTTAACATTCAACACGCACTATTGAAATGCAACATAACACATAGGAGTCCTGAATCTGTGCAAAAAAATCATTATAACTAAACCGTTATATTGCAGTTCCTCTTACGCCCATATATTGATGAGAGTGAGAGATTTGTTCTCATTAACAAATGTTCTCCTTAGGAAATGAGTATTACAGCATATGAAAACATTCAGATAAGTAGTGAGTCTCTCTAATCCACTAATGAGAGAATTCTCTGGTGAGATTTAAAAAGGTCCAAGTGAACGTTTGGATAAATGCAATTGAAAATCCAGAAGCACCATGAAATATCTTCTCATATAATGTTATTGTTTTTCATATGTTATATTATTACCAAAAAGAATTGACACTCATGAGTACTATTTATCATTCATAGCACAAGAGTTTATTAAGGAGCTTAAGCCATTTTATTTCTATATTTCAAGAACAGAGACAGTGCTAAAGTGCTTTAGGGGCAGCCATGGCCTACTGGTTAGCACTTCGGACCTGTAACTGGAGGGTTGCCGTTTCAAACCCCGACCAGTAGGAACGGCTGAAGTGCCCTTGAGCAAGGCACCTCACTGCGCTGGGATTAGTGTGCTTCACCTCACTGTGTGAACACTGTGTGCTGTGTGTGTTTCACTAATTCATGGATTGGGATAAATGCAGAGACCAAATTTTCCTCACGGGATCAAAAGAGTATACTTATACTTAAAAGTATGGCAATACTATTCCACAAGGTGTCTCCCTTCCTCTTCATTGGTGCTGTATGTTGCAGATATTCAAAATGTTTAAGGTTGCTTCACTGGGAGCCGCATCTGAAAGAAAGTTCACAAAACAAAAACAAACATTTGAATGTGGGGCTAATGGTGTGATAAGTTTTCTAACATACAGCTGAAGCAGACATGGAAAGTGACTGTCACTCACTGATCAATGTTATTTTTAGCCTCCTGTTACTGTCAGAAATGCGGAAAAAAACAAGTGCACAGCTCTATAACAGAGAACCATGCAATCTTTTTAGGAACAGAAAATGAGGTCATGAGTACCGAGAGATTTACAACAGAGGAAATGCAAAGGAGAAGTTGACAAGTGAAAGGTCCTGCAGAGGAAGGTTCTATTTGTGAACGCACACCCTGGCCTGCATTACACAGCGACTCACCCTTGACCTTTGTGCCCTGCATGTGCAAAAGGGTGGCTTTGGTGGGTTCGGTTTGGTTTGGTCATTGTTAAGGGAAAACTCCAGTCTAACAACAACCTCTGGGTCTGTTTGTGGATGTGGCGTAAATATTCCTTTGGGACCAAAAAATCGTAAATTGGAGCAGTTTTTTTATGATAAGACCTAGTGATCAACCACAGTTAGCCTACTGCCTAAAAAAGGTGTAAAATCTGGCATGCACAGATGAGTAAATGGGATGCATAAGCCTATTATTAGACCAATGCCAAAAGTCACGGAATTTGAAGGTCTGAAAGTGCAATTTTCTTTGCAGCTTTAGTTGCATGTTAAATTTTTATTCAATAATAATGAAATACTTCTTGTAATTGAAAACAAGTCCATATGGGATGTTTTGGTGTAGGACAGGTTTCTGCCTCAGGGGAAGCCTCTAGGATTCTTGAAAGCTGGATCGTCAGTTTACACAGAGTGAAAAATAGTTATTCACACAAATACAGCAGAGATTTATAGTTTCATGTTTTGTGCACCAGTGTATTTCAGCTACTTAATGACTCAGTGACGATGAAGTTCGGACTGACGTGGATGGACTACTTGTGGAATGATAACGGTACTTACAGAATATGAAAATCAGAAGCACGCAACATGCCAATGACAGCAGTCATAATCTAGCAGTCGTTATTTGCAGTGGTCAATATCATGAAATATTGGGCCTCTAAATGTTGACCCAGTCAATTTTTCTTATTAATTAATATTTAGAGTAGTTGTTGCACATTCCCAGGCCTAGTGAGGAATTAGCCTATTTATTATGACCGCCGTGCACCGAAGCGGCGGTCATATAGGTTTAGTCAGAGTTTTCTTTCTTTTTTTTTACAATAAATTAATTTATGTTACTGTACATCAACTGGCCTGTAGGTGGCCGGACAGTTTTCTGTGAATATCTTGAGAACCGTAGGGCCTAGGAGGACCACCATTTTTGCATGTTGGTCTTAAAGGGCCATGTCAACCCATCCCATAACAATTCATTTTATTTATAGTGCCACCTAGTTAAAAAATGAAAAAGCAAAAATCTCTGGCTGACATGGTCAAAACGGCACAAAATTGAAAGTGTATGATCATTATGACACCCTCTGAATGTAATGTTATAGTGTAATATAATGTTTTTTTTCACAGGTGGTCAGACTGTTGAATAGTTGATGCACTTTCTGTCTTGCACTATGCACTTTATATGTCTGTTTTGTCTGTTATATGTCTCCTTGTCTGTTATACTGCATGTGAGTGACAGAGCAAAATGCATTTCATTGTATTGTAGGCCTACTAAATACATATGATAATAAACCGAACTTGAACTTGAATGCATGCCAAGTTTCATGGACTTCTGTTCATGGGAGGCCATACAATAAATTAATTTATGTATACATTTAGTGACTGTACACCAACAGAGTTTTCTGTGAATATCTTGAGAACCGTAGGGCCTAGGATGACCATTTTTTTGCATATGTTTGCCTCCAGGGGCCATGTTAATCCATATGCACACATAAACAGATACACGCGCACACACATACATTCACAGTAATCATACGTATGACACATACACACACATGTACGCATGCATGCACACACACAGGCGCACACACAGGCACACACACAAGCACATGCACGCACGCACACACACACACACACACACACACACATTTAAACATAAACATGTACACGCACACATGCACACAATTCAAGAATTTCTCAAAATTATGAACAGGCAAGATGGGGGTGGGGTTGTATATGTTTTACATGTGAAATCTCTGAACTAATCATGTTTTGGTACTTGTTGTCTAGCAGATACCAGTGAGAATTGAGTGTGCATAATGCAATTCATTGAGACAGTTAGAATCATATATGCGGGTCATTCCACGTCAATTCAACCAGGGCCCACGCACTTAGGTCTCAAAAAATTCTGAAAAAAATACCAGGTGTACCTATGTTACCCAGGAGACTCACTGTAAAATTACTCTTATGTAAGATCAATACTTTCCAAGATACAGCCAGTTTTACAGGGGGAGGGGGGTGTCGATTTTGTTCAGCCTTTTTTTTTTGTCAAAGTTCACAAGCCCACAGCGCAAGAACTAAACCATGTAGGAGGCTCAAATTGTGCATGCTGGTACATAAATAGGAATAGTAGGTAGCAAAATCATCACGTTTGGTCTGGATAATTCTGCATGGTCATAGCTGCCCCTCAAAGTTGATCAAAATTTTATTGGAGTTTTTGGCTGGGCTCTGTTTAGGCTTTCAGAAGACATATTTGTACCCAACACAGGCTCTTGATTTATTTTCCTTACTGAGATAAGTAGAAAAACTCTCACAAAAAGCAATGAACAGAAAATAAATCCCTTCAGGGTCTGAACAGCAGACCTCACAAGTCTGAAAAATAATTTTGGTTCTCATTTTCAAAGCACCTTGTGGGAATATACCCGATTCAGGACAGTCTGCCCTACACACACATGAAATGCATGTAGAGCTATGAGCTTGCTGTGGTGAGATAAATGTCAAAATATAAGAATTTTTATAATATGCTTTTTATATTTTAATTCTTTAAAAATTAAAATAAAATCAATGGTAGTACTAATACACTCTGCTGAAAAAAACAATACGTATATATGTATGTGTATAATGTAACATGTATAACATATAATATGTGTGTGTGGCACTTACAATGACCAGAATAAATCCTTATGAATAAAGGTAGTGAAAATGCCCTAAAAACAGCTTAGGGTTCTAAGGGTTAAAGATCCCATGGCACTTATCGCAAAGAGTAGGTGGTTCCCTGATTTGCTTTATTTATGTACACATACATACTGTAAAAACACACACACACACACACACACACACACACACACACAAAGACACGTCAACACACGCATACACTACACATGCACACACACATTATGCATACACACGACACGCACAAACACGCACACAAACACATAAACACACATACAGTACACACACCCTCACACACATGCACCCACACATACAAACACACCTACATACACAAACATACGCGCGCACACACACACACACACACACAAAAAAACACACACAAAACACATACACAAAAACAACCACACACTCTGCACACACTCAATTACAAACACAAAAAAAGGAACAAAGTAGGAAATGAACACAATTTGACAAGCGTGACTTATTTTTGTGGAAAAAATGTGCTGGACTGGGTGGAGGTCATATTTTGTACTGCTCTATTGTTTATTTGGTATTGGGATATTATTATGACCGCCGCGCAGCGAAGCGGCGGTCATATAGGTTTAGTCAGATTTTTTTTTTTTTTTCTTTTTCGCATGCCCAAATTTCCGTCAATGATTCCCGGGACACTGAAAGACCGGGGTACACGAAACTTGGTGAGCATGTAACCCCACATGGATAGCATGGAACCATCGTTTTTCGTTTTGATCTGTAGCCCCCCTGCTGGACTGGACCCCCCGAAAGGAGGGTAGGGCAGACACAGTTTTCTGTGAATATCTCGAAAACCGTAGGGTTTAGGAGGACCTTTTTTTTTTTGTATGTTGATCTCAAGGGGCCATGTCAACCCATTCCATAACCACTCATTTCATGTATAGCGCCACCTAGTTAAACACAAAAAAGTAAAAATGAGGTGTTGTAATTGAAGGTATCTGTGACCTAACATAGTCAAAACTGCACGAAATTGGAATTGTAGGATCATTATGACACCCTCTGTATGCACGCCAAGTTTTGTGGAATTCCGTTCATGGGGGGCCACACAATAAATTAATTTATGTTACTATACACCAACTGGCCTGTAGGTGGCCGGAGACAGTTTTCTGTGAATATCTCGAGAACCGTAGGGCCTAGGAGGTCCACCTTTTTTATGTATGTTGGTCTTAAGGGGGCATGTCAACCCATCCCATTACCACTTATTTCATGTATAGCGCCACCTAGTTAAAAATTAAAAAGCAAAAAATTAGGTGTTTTCATCACAATATCTCTGGCTGACAAGGTCAAAACTGCACGAAATTAAAAGTGTAGGATCATTATGACACCCTCCGAATGCATGCCAAGTTTTGTGTACTTTCGTTCATGGAGGGCCTTACAATAAAATAATTTATGTGTACATTTAGTGACGTACACCAACAAGGATTCCCGGGACACTGAAAGACCGGGGTACACAAAACTTGGTGGGCATGTACCCCCACATGGATAGCATGGATCTGTAGCCCCCCCCCCCCCCCCCCCCCCCCGCTGGACTGGACCCCAGACAGTTCTCTGTGAATATCTTGAGAACTGTAGGGCCTAGGATGACCAATTTGTTCCGTATGTTTGCCTCCAGGGGTCATGTTAACCCATTCCATGTGCACACATGTGCATAAACAGATACACACGCACACACATACATTTACAGTAATCATACGTATGACACATACTCACACAGTAGACATATGTACGCATGCATGCACATGCACAAACACACATACGCAGGCAAACACACAAGCACGCACATACACACACACACACACCCACACACATAAACATAAATTTGTACACGCACACATGCACACAATTCAAGAATTTTTCCCGTCATCTACTCCCTGAATTTTTGGTCATTGATACCCGGGACACCGAACCACCGGGGTACATGAAATTTGGTGGGTATGTAGCCCCACTAGACTTTTACAAAAAAAAAATCATTTCGTCCCCGGGGACCACCACCACCCCCCGTGCTGGGCCCCCCGAACCGCAAAAAAAAACAGTTTTTCCTAAACAACTACCTGAACCGTGGCACTGAGGATGAAGAATCTTTTATGGTATGTTGGTCTCAAGGGCCCACATCAACCTGGCTCATAATCACTCATTTGTGATTTGCACCCCCACCCCCCGGTAAAAAATGAAAATGCAATATTATTCTGCTTTAATCGCCCCTATCTTCAGTTAAGATGTTCAGAACTGCACCAAATTTTATGTGTATGATTGACCTGGCATTCTCTGGGGGTATGCCAAGTTTCGTAGAATTTCATCCATGGGGGGGGTCTAAACAAATTAGGTTATGTGTACATTTAGTGACTGTACACTCATTGGCCTGTAAATGGCGGTGCACACATATACACATGCACACACACAGGCACCCACATACTATCGGTATTAGAACGGCCGATACATAATTACAAATTCAGTAGGATTAAAAGAAAGCCAAAATAAATATTCATCATCATCATCATGGCTGCATTTTCAGTATTGGCGATAAGTAGTCGTTTGTCCACTAGATGGCGCATCGTTGCAGTGAGACGTAATTTTGTTGGAAGTAAAAAGTGGGTTGGAAAAAACAATGGACGCTTCCTACAAGGACTGTAATTTACCGCAGCGAACATCTAATAAGGATAGGACGATGTTCACATGAAGTGTAATTCCCATTTCTTCTTGAAGCCGAAATAAATTTGAGGATGTTTATCGGACATGCTTGGTTTTTACTGCAGGTACGTTAATCTTGTAATATCAATAAGGACCTAGGTAATGTTACCGTTAGCGTTGGTTGAGTGATGGAGGCATTTGATTGATTGCATTTGTAGAAAACTATAAATGCGGTTATACCAAGCAAATTGATAGCAGCACTGTTTGTATCTTTCAACTGTCATTTATTGCACGTGCTACAAAATCATTCTGTGCAATGGAAGATTTACCAACGTTACACCGGTCTGATACAGTTTTGCCTATACATGCGTGAGACTGAGACGCCTGTTTATTTTGTTTTAAGTGCGTGCAGGGTGTGAGAGGGGAATCGATGTGCTTTGATTACAGCTTGGTAGTTGTAGTCTGTGAAATTAAAAAGCACGTGTGTGTGAAGTATCCAAACAATGACACCTTCATTTCATTATGGCTGCTTTAGCAACACACCTTAAGCTACTGTGTAGTGGGTCCCATTTAGAAGTGGCTACTTCATTCGCGCTTTCCTTGACTCATGGAGCTGCGTGAATGTTATTACAACTTTTCGCCACGATATGACAGTTTAAGTCAGCTTGATACTGTAAGGCGTAAGCCATTGGTTTCCAAAGGAGATTTTATTTGTGTCGCCAGCATAGCCTATTGACAATTTATGTTGTAAATAGGCCTACCTTATAATCCTACCTGTAGCTTAGGGAAGCTAACAGCTTTCTATTAGGATCTAGTTTGTTAGTTACTGTTTTGTCATAACTCCCTGATGCATTTTTGCATTTAGAATAGCCAGAGCGTGTATTTCTCAATCGGAAAATTAAACAATATCGGGTGCCTATGGACTAGGCTGGGTGAACCCAGCCTGATCTGCCCGCTATTTATTTTTTTGATTTCTTAAAAGATTGAGCTTGGTCTGATGAAAGCCAGACTAGCCATGGACCTCAGTTACACAATGCAAGGGAAGATGAATCAGCCTATATTTGCACGAACAATAACGGACAAAAGCTCTTCAACTTTGGCCCGTTAAAATGTGTATGAACAGTCTAGCGACGCATTTCATCAAGGCCCATTTGGACATGTCAGTTATTTGCACCACTGGTTAGATGTAAAACAGCATTTCGTTTCAGACTAGGCTACTGTTACTTAATTTGTGCATTAACAATAACGTTTCAGACTACTGTTACTTAATTTGTGCATTGACAATAAAGTATTACATGAACTAAAGATGACTAAAATCTTATGTAGAAGAAGAAACATTCACAAAAAATCCATCCATCCAAAAATGACTTTTGTTTTTGATAGCTGTTGAAAACGGCATGGAACTGACAGAGATGTTTTTGTTTATAAATACATAAAAATAAATAAATAAATAAATTACATTATGCTGATACCTTTTGCTTTTCCCAAATACAATGTAGCCTACAGGTGTAAGTGACCTTTCATCAATCCAGTTGCAATGGATGAACTGTGATGAACTGCCCTACTTGTGATTGTTTAGAGATTTTAAAGGTTTTATAACAATGCTACATCTTCTTTGGCTATTCTACAATCTAGTCACCTTTTCAGCACCAGTAGGCTACTTTCTGTGCTGCCGCACACACACACTCAGGCATGCCAAACAAGCATACACAAAAGTTTCAAGAGTGGGGGATGGAGTAAAATATGGAGACAAATTGAAGTGTGATTTATTTTCGCGGAACGGATGTACAGGACTGAGCGGCGGTCATATTTTGTACCGCTATGCGGTACATCTAGTTGTAAAAATGTCAGGTATAACCATGTCGTAAACATGTTTTAGAGGGTGGCATACATTCTAAAAAAGTTCTTCATTGCAAGTTCATTCGTAGTAACCTGACTCGGGCTTTTGTCTATAAATGAGATAGGACCGTGGAGACTGACTGGAGATGAGGGCGAGAAATGGGAGCAGTATCAGTAAATGGCTAATCAAAACCATTGGTCCTTTACAGAAGTGACTGTCATCATAGACCATCCCATTGATTGGCTCAGCTGATTGAAAATCAGTTTCAATGGGAGAGGGGGTCAGATGGAGGTCAGATGGATTTCCAGGAGCAAGTTAAATTAACTCTCAGATTTGGTTGCTTCCCAGGCTAATCATCATCTCCAACGATGCAGTCTGTAAGTGCATATCAGTCCTGTGGACTGAACCTCCTTAAACCTGCAGCAAGCCGTTATGTACATTATAGAGATTATGGAACCAGGTACACAGCAAGAGCCCAAGTTAAGTGTTTATTTTTCACTCTAAAGTGATATTGGTTACAAGTTGTGAGGACTGTGCAAAACATGTTTCCAAGTTGTTGTTCCAAGTACTCTTTCAAGTTGTTGCATCACAGTACATAAGAAGCCCCCTACCCCCCTCTTATTTTTTTCTGGTAGACTTACCATGATAATCAGAGAACTCATTCCAATTGTTGCGGGCCCTGTAAAGAAAGCAGATAATGAAGACCACATGTAGCGAAGGGAGGGAGCAGAGTACTAAACCTCGTCGACATGGCAGTCAGAGCGCATACTCAACCGTAGTGACGGCACTCCGTCACACTGCCCTCCCCCTCGCGAAGCGTGCCCATGCACTTCACACACACTGCCATCCCTCACGCATCCACCAGCCATACTTCTCCCATCCCAGGGTGCTCCACACCCATCTCTGGGGTACCCCACACAGGGGTCAACCTATCCTGGGGCCCCTCATACGGCTCACACATCGGGCACGCCTCCAATGGCCTCACGGCAGCCATCCCACTTCTGACAACGTATGTAGCGAAGGGAGAGAGTAGTGACCCCACCCAGTCTTGAACCCGGGTCTCCGGGGCACTAAACATGCAGCAAAGAGCCATGGCTCTATGTCGTTTTGGTCAAGTTGCACGTTGATTACCCCCGGAGACCTGGATTCAAGACCGGTTGCGGTCACTGCTCTCTCCCATCCCTACACCACAAGTGTATTCATATTTCACACCAGGGAAAGAGGATATATGACATTAAAACATTAAGTGCACACCTCAAAAGACTACCAGACAGCATTATGTGTCAGGGAACTGTGTGTACAACAGTGATTTCTTTTCTTGTTTACATAATTGTAAAAGAAAGGCAGGAAAAAATGACATGGAAAAATTAAAAGAGTGATGAAAACAGTGAGTGAAGTGACATTTACATTGTACAAAGAGAATTAAACAGATCCTCACAATACAATGATAAAATATCATATGAATCACATTATGTGTCTGTGTCTCTAATAGGGGTGAAACGGTACACAGAAGTCAAGGTTCGGTTCATACCTCGGTTCAGACATCACGGTTCGGTACGAGTTCGGTACAATGGAGAGAAAAGCAAGACAAAAATGCAGAAGGCAACAACCTGGTGTGTAAAGTAAGATGTGAAGAGTAAACAATAAGTACCCCACATCATCTCCAGATGTGAAGAGTAAACAATAAGTACCCCACATCATCTCCAGATGTGAAGAGTAAACAATAAGTACCCCACATCATCTCCAGATAAACAATAAGTACCCCACATCATCTCCAGATGTGAAGAGTAAACAATAAGTACCCCACATCATCTCCAGAGTAAACAATAAGTACCCCACATCATCTCCAGATATGAAGAGTAAACAATAAGTACCCCACATCATCTCCAGATGTGAAGAGTAAACAATAAGTACCCCACATCATCTCCAGATGTGAAGAGTAAACAATAAGTACCCCACATCATCTCCAGACTCCATCTGTAACTTCTAAACAAAATAAGACAATCAGCAATAAAACTGAAGATACAGCATCTTATTTATTAAAGTGCAAATTTTCATCTTATTTATTAAAGTGCACTTCAGAAAATATTAAGAAGTAAACTTTTTTTGTATTACCACATTACAGTTAAACCACTGCTTGCTGTGGTGAACATAAACTGTCCCATAGTCCATATTTCTGATGGGTGAAGTTAAATTAAACTGTATAAAAGAAAAGAACAATTTGTGCTTAAAAGAGGCAGTGTATCACAAGACAATGTATCTCTTAAAGGTAGCTTCATTGTATTTTTAAGTCTTTTTTCAGAAGTACAAGTTTGTCCACACTTTCACCAGTGAGGGTAGATCTTGTGGCAGTGACTATGTCACCTGCCGTTGAAAAAACCCTCTCACTTGGGACGGAGGTGGCAGGTACTGCCAGGTAGCATTTGGCCAACTTGGCTAGATTTGGAAATATCGTTTCATTTGACTTCCACCAGCCAAGAGGGTCGGATTCTACAGAAGTGCTTTCCTTGGCTACGTAGGCATATACCTCCTCCTTCACCTTCTGCTTCAAATCAGGATGGTTCCTCTGACCAGTTGCGAAGAGGGAGCCAAAGACTTCTTCCATGGCTGACTTCTTTGGAGGAGAAGAAAGTAGCCTGTGAAGTTGATGGCCCGTCCTGTGTTGTCTCTGCGGTCTCAGTCTGCAGTATTATACAACAAAGACAACAGTAAATGATTGGGTTTCATCAGTGAACACTGTAACAACAATATGTTAAGACTAATAATAAAACCTAGGGTTAGCATTAAATACATACCTGCTCTGTTCTGCTCAGAATTTCTGTGATGAGATCTTCAAAGACGTTATGGTGATACAGGATCAAAGTGAGGGAGCGATTTGAACCTGGGGTCCAATGCAGTGCATTTATTAAAGAAATCCTGGAGATCTCGGTCAATGTATCTGTTTTGCATGTTCTCTCTGATGGCATGCTTCATTTCCCTGACGATGGGAGCATCGTCGTCATTTCGTTCCATAGACTTCATTATCATTGTTTTGAGGGGTAGGATCATTGAAACCGATGGTGTTGTTTCAGTGCTCAACATTGTAGTGATGGTCTTCAAAGGTTTCATAATCTGAACCACACTCTCTGCGACGCTCATCTCCTGATCTGACAGATGTGAGGCGTCCTTGTTCTTTACTGACTTGTCTGTCAACGCAGAGTAAATGGCAACTTGCTGTTCCAGACAGCGTTCGACCATTTCGTAGCTGGAGTTCCAGCGTGTCGATACATCATGTATGAGGCAGTATTTTGGCAAGTCGAGGATCACCTGTTTACACTCCAAAACATGCACAGCCGTCGTGCTACGAGTAATCTACTAGTAATCGAGATACCTGGTTGACTGCTAGTGCTTTTTGTGCGGCTAAATTTAAAGTATGGGCAAAGCATCCTACATGCGGACCCAGCCCTGCTTCTCTGACGGCATTAACAATATTTTTTGCATTGTCTGTGGTCACTGAAATAGTTGTTCCAGGCCTCTCTAGTTTCCACTCTGCCACAACCTCCTGTAGCTTCTCAGCTAGGTGAGTGCTTGTGTGCTGCTCATATAGGGGCCTCGTCTGTAGAACGGACACTTTCATTTCCCACTTAGAGTCAATAAAATTAGCAGTAACAGTGAGGTAGCTTTCCGTAGCACGAGAAGTCCAACCATCAGTCGTTAATGAAATGGAGGGTGCAGCTGACAACTCGTGCTCCATCAACATCCGTGTTCGGTTGTATATGGAAGGGACTATTGTTTGACTCATGTGTGGACGGGATGGAATATTGTAACGTGGTTCGAGTACATATAGCAAATATTTGAAGCCAGGTTCCTCTACGAGTGAATACGGGCGCATAGAAGATGACAGATAAATTCCGATTGCTTCAGTGATTTGTTTGGACCTATTAGCATTTGTATCTAATGGCTGGTTAAGCACTGTAGGGAGGAGAAGTTGGACAGTTTTCTTTCGTCTCGTTCCACTTACTGGCACATCTGGGTGATGGCGTCGGATATGCGTTAGCATGTTAGATGTATTACCACTCACATACCCAACAACTGCTGAGCAACGCCGACACACAGTCCTCGTCTTGTCAACCATTCTCTCGCCTGTGCTACTCCAACTGACTGGAAAACCAAAGTTTTCCCAAACTTGGGATCTTAAAGAGGCCGGCGGGTCCTCTAGCTCCTGTGGGTCGCCACCACTCGCCATACTCGTGCTGTTATCTCTGACTCACTCACTGCGTTGTCCATCAACCTGACAAAAAATAGGCTACATAGGCACCAACCAGAGCTTCAGAGCTAAGGCGGGGCTACAGATTGTCTGTAGAACCCGCGTATCTAAAAATAGTTCTGCATTATATTAATTAAATCGCACGCGAGTTTTATTTATTTTTATACCGTGTATTCTATGTGTAAATTCGTGCACCGAACCGTGACGCCCGTACCGTTTCGATTCAATACGAATACATGTACCGTTACACCCCTAGTCTCTAATAGCAGATGTCATTGGGATAGCAAGACAAGAAAATCAAATCTGTACTGTAAAGGATAATGCAAACATATAATGGCAGTCTCTTACCTCTTACGCTTGCATACACCTGTGAACATGTAAGGTTCAGAGTTAAACAGAGCATTTACAGAAGACACCAATACTCTATGATATGTATACACTAGGAACTACTGTACGGAACCCTAGAGGGGTCATTCCAAAATATTTTTGGTATATAAGAAAACGTGCGCTCATTATGACCGCCGCTCTTTTTTTTTTTTTTTTTTTCCCGTCATCTACTTCCTGAATTTTTGGTCAACGATACCCGGGACACCGAAACACTGGGGCACGTGAAATTTGGTGGGTATGTAGCCCCACTAGACTTTTACGGAAAAATTTCATTTGGTCCCCGGGGGCCACTCCCCCACCGCGCTGGGCCCCCCGAAACCCAAAAAATGCAGTTTTTCCTAAATAACTACCTGAACCGTGGCACCGAGGATGAAGACATTTTTATGGTATGTTGGTCTCAAGGGCCCACATCAACCTAGCCCATAATCACTTATTTGTGATTTGCACCCCCCCCCCCCCCCCCCACCGGTAAAAAATGAAAATGCAATATCATTCTGCTTTAATCGCCCCTCTCTTCAGTTAAGATGTTCAGAACTGCACCAAATTGTATGTGTATGATTAACCTGACATTCTCTGGGGGTATGCCAAGTTTCATAGAATTTCATCAATGGGGGGGTCTAAAAAAATTAAGTTATGTGTACATTTAGTGACTGTACTCATCGGCCTGTAGATGGTGGTGCACACATATAAACACGCACACACACACACACAGGTACGCACTACCATCAGTATCGGCAATTACAACAGCCGATACATAATTACAAATTCAGTAGGATTAAAGGAAAACCAAATATTCATCATAATAATAATTTGGCTGCATTTACAGTATTGGCGTAATGTAGTCGTTTGTCCACCAGATGGCGCATCGTTGCAGTGAGACATAATTTTGTTGGAAGTTAATCTAAAGTGGGTTGGAAAAACACTACGCTTCCTACAAGGAAAAGACTGTAGTTTACCGCTGAGAACGTCTAATAAGGGTAGGATGATTTCTGCATGACATGTAATTCCCATTTCTTCTTGAAGCCGAAATAAATCTGCGAATCGGACATGCTTGGTTTTTACTGCAGGTAGGCTACGTTAATCTTAAATTATATAAATAGCCTAGAGTAGGTAAAATAATGTTACCGTTAGCATTGGTTGAGTGATAGAGGCCAATTTGATTATTGATGTATTTGTAGAAAACAATAAATGCGGTTATAGGCTACCAAGAACATTGATAACAGCACTAATTGCATCTTTCGACTGTCATCTCATTTGCTTATAACCATAACCTAGGCTACTAACAGGAGCTAAGTGAGTTAGCCACAACACGTTCGCTACGTGATGGTTTTCTAATGGAAAATATAGGCTACCTGAAAGATAACCTGATAATGCATCCTAAACACGGGGCTGGGACATTTAGCTCAAAGTCTCAAAAAGCATCTGAGTCAACGTTCATTCCCAAACACCCATATAGGCTACTTCAATCCTCTATTTTCAAAGGTGATTCAAGTAAGGAAGTAACCTGACCCTAGCCAGATGAATTTCGTTCCGCTTAGCTCCGCCTAGCTTCACTCACATCCATCTGGGACCTCTTCCATTGAGAGTGATTTCTGCAACCGATTTTATGGTACAGCCAATCAGGACGCAGGGCGGGAGTTTCATAGATGTGACATAGCGTAGAAGCGACTGTGAGACTGTTATTAGCGTCACGGGTTGGCTTCGATGTGAGTGGTTGAAGTTGCACGTCAATAGATGACGGACAAGTGGCTTATTCAATTATATGCAAGCATTTTTTGATTAGGCCCAGCCTTCTGAAGCAACACTTCAATGGATCGGTTCCAGATGGATGAGTGGAGCTAGGCGGAGCGAAATTCATCTGGCTAGGGTCAGGTTAGTAAGGAAGAGCATGGCTCAAAGTAAAGTAACTACATAAATTCGTCAAAGTGAATAATTTGTGTCAACTCGCCGCAATGTAGATTTATTAACGCACCCGTGATCTACATCTCCATTTAAACCAAATGTTTTAGAGCGCACGTTGAGAGATGTATCCAGGGCAGGGCTGTACCTACACATATTTGTTGCACGTGCTACAAAAATCATTCTTTGCAATGGATGATTTAGTACCAACGTTACACCGGTCCAATACAGTTTTGCCTATGGCTATACCGTGAGACTGAGACGTTTTTTGTTTGTTCGAAGTGCGTGTTTAGGGTGTGAGAGGGGAGTCGATGTGCTTTGATTCCAGCTTGGTAGTAGTAGTCTATGCGATTAAAAAACGTGTGTGTGAAGTATCCAAACAATGATAACGCTTTCATTATGGCTGCTTTAGCCATAGAACTTGAGCTACTGTACAGTGGGTTGGGTTCCATTTAGAAGTGTCGCTTTCCGTGATTCACACAGCTGCGTGAAATGTATTACTACTGATATGCAAAACTATTAACTTTTCGCCAAGAGGTGACAGCTTAAGTCCGCTTGATACTGTAAGCCATTGGTTCCCAAAGGAGATTTTATTTTGGGTCGCCAGCATAGCCTAGTGACAATTTATGTTGTGTAATAGGCCTAGAATAGGGCCAACCTTATATAGCTTATAGTTTGTTAACAGTCACGGTTTTGTCATAACTCCCTCTATGCATTTTTGCATTTAGAATAGCTCTGAAACCGGGGGCGAACATGTCGCAAGGGGGGGGTTACTAAATTGTGCACTCATTTTACTCAATTGTGCTCTCAATTCAGTAAATTGTGCTCTCATTTTAATTGTTGTAAATTGAGCGCACAATTTAGTAAAACGTGCACGCAATTTACTAAATCGTGCATACATTATACTAAATTGAGAGCACAGTTTAGCAAAATGAGCGCACTATTTAGTAAAACGTGCGCACAATTTACTAAAATGTGCACACATTTTACTAAGTCGTGCGCACGATTTACTAAATTGAGAGCACAATTTAGTAAAATGAGTGCACAATTTAGTAAAACGTGTGCAGGATTTAGTAAAACTAGATGTACCGCGGTACAAACTATGACCGCCGCTCAGTCCTGTACATCCATTCCGCGAAAATAAATCACACTAATCAATTTGTCTCCATCTTCTTCTCCATCCCCCACTCTTGAAACTTTTGTGTATGCTTGTTTGGAATGTGTGTTTGCGGGCCGCACACAAAGTAGTAAATTTGTAGCATTGTTATAAAACCTTTAAAATCTCTAAACAATCACAAGTAGGGCAGTTCATCACAGTCCATCCATTGCAACTGGACTGATTAAAGGTACGCCTGTAGGCTACATTGTATTTGGGAAAAGAAGAAGGTAGCAGCATAATGTATTTATTTGTTTATTTATTATTAAACAAAACAATCCTTGTCAGATCCATGCAGTTTTTAACAGCTATCAAGAAGAGAGGTCATGTCATGGATTTTTGTGAATGTTTCTTCTTCTACATTATGCAAGAGTTTAGTCATCTAGTTCATATGATATTCAACTTAATTGTCAATGCACAAATTAAATACCAGTAGTCTAAAACAAAATGCAGTTTTTTTTACCCAGTGGTGCAAATAACTGACATGTCCAAAATGGCGTGTCAGTTAATAAAAAGTTAATAGTTTTGCATATCAGTAGCAAGACATTTCACGCAGCTGCGTGAATCACGGAAAGCGCAAATGAAGTGGACACTTGTAAATGGGACCCACTGTACAGTAGCTGAAAGTCTGTGGCTAAAGCAGCCATAATGAAGAAAGTGTTATCATTGTTTGGATACTTCACACACACATGCTTTTTAATCGCATAGACTACAACTACCAAGCTGGAATCAAAGCACATCGACTCCCCTCTCACACCCTAAATATGCACTTCGAACAAACAAAAAGCATCTCAGTCTCACGGTAGGCTATAGCCATAGGCAAAACTGTATCGGACCGGTGTGCAAAGAATGATTTTTGTAGCACGTGCAACAAATATGTGTAGGTACAGCCCTGCCCTGGATACAGTACATCTCTCAATGTGCGCTCTAAAACATTTGGTGTAAATGGAGATGTAGATCATCACGGGTGCGTTAATAAATCTACACACGAATTATTCACTTTGACGAATTTATGTTTCAGTCCTAGTTACTTTACTTTAAGCCATGCTCTTCCTTACTTGAATCAACTTTGAAAATAGAGGATTGAAGTAGCATAGTGGGTGTTTGGGAATGAACATTGACTCAGATGATTTTTGAGACTTTGAGCAGAAATGTCCCAGCATGTTTAGGATGCATCATAGACAGGTTATCTTTCAGGTAGCCTACAGTATATATTTTCCATTAGAAAACCATCACTTTTACTCCTGCTAGTAGCCTAGGTTATGGTCATAAGAGAATGGGATGACAGTCGAAAGATAGAATTAGTGCTGTTATCAATTTGCTTGGTAGCCTATAACCGCATTTATGGTTTTCTACAAATACATAATCAAATTGGCCTCCATCACTCAACCAATGCTACCTCCTAGGCTATATTTATGACCACCGCGCAGCGAAGTGGCGGTCATATAGGTTTAGTCAGATTGTTTTTTTGTTTTTTTTTCGAGTGTCCAAATTTCCGTCAAGGATTCCCGGGACACTGTAAGACCGGGGTACACGAAACTTGGTGGGCATGTAACCCCACATGGATAGCATGGAACCATCGTTTTTCATTTTGATCTGTAGCCTCCCCGCTGGACTGGACCCCCCGAAAGGAGGGTAGGGCAGACACAGTTTTCTGTGAATATCTTGAGAACCGTAGGGCCTAGGATGGCCAATTTTTTTCTGTATGTTTGCCTCCAGGGGTCATCTTAACCCATTCCATGTGCACACATGTGCATAAACAGATACATTCGTATGACACATACTCACACAGTAGACATATGTACGCATGCATGCACATGCACAAACACAGGCACATACGCAGGCACACACACAAGCACACACACACAAGCACACACACACACACATTCACACCCACACACATAAACATGTACACGCACACATGCACACAAGAATTTCTCAGAATTATTAACAGGCAAGATGGGGGTGGGTTTGTATAAAATGAATTTTACATGTGAAATCTATGAACTAATCATGTTTTGGTACTTGTTGTCTAGCAGATACCAGTAAGAATTGAGTGTGGATAATGCAATTTAGTGAGACAGTTAGAATCATATAGGCCTTTCCGCGTGATTTATTTTTGTGGAAAAAATGTGCTGGATTGGGCGGCGGTCATATTTTGTACCGCTCTGCGGTACATCTAGTTTACAAGATTAACGTAGCCTACCTGCAGTAAAAACCAAGCATGTCCGATAAACATTCTCAGATTTATTTCGGCTTCAAGAAGAAATGGGAATGACATTTTATGTTGAAATCATCCTACCCTTATTAGACGTTCTCTGTGGTAAACTACAGTGTTGTCCTTGTCTTTCCAACCCACTTTAGATTAACTTCCAACAAAATTACGTCTCACTGCAACGATGCGCCATCTGGTGGACAAACGACTACATGACGCCAATACTGGAAATGATGCCAAATGATGATGAATATTTGGTTTTCCTTTAATCCTACTGAATTTGTAATTATGTATCGGCCGTTCTAATTGCCGATACCGATAGTATGTGCGTGCCTGTGTGTGTGTGTGTGTGCGTGTGTATATGTGTGCACCACCATCTACAGGCCAATGAGTGTACAGTCACTAAATGTACACATAACTTAATTTTTTTAGACCCCCCCCATGAATGAAATTCTACAAAACTTGGCATACCCCCAGAGAATGTCAGGTTAATCATACACATAAAATTTGGTGCAGTTCTGAACATCTTAACTGAAGAGAGGGGCGATTAAAGCAGAATGATATTGCATTTTAATTTTTTACCAGGGGGGTACAAATCACAAATGAGTGATTATGGGCTAGGTTGATGTGGGCCCTTGAGACCAACATACCATAAATATTTCTTCATCCTCGGTGCCACGGTTCAGGTAGTTATTTAGGAAAAACTGCATTTTTGGGGTTTCGGGGGGCCCAGCGCGGTGGGGGAATGGCCCCCGGGGACCAAATGAAATTTTTTCCGTAAAAGTCTAGTGGGGCTACATACCCACCAAATTTCATGTGCCCCTGGTGTTTCGGTGTCCCGGGTATCGTTGACCAAAATTTCAGGAAGTAGATGCTAGCGGCGGTCATAATGAGCGCACATACTCTCGGTACAAATCTCTTGCAATGACGCCTCCTGGGCTCCGTAAGGAACCGAGTTCAGAAGTACCATTCCGCCAGAGCAGTACAAGCAGAAGGACCAGCAGTAAGCAGGAGGGCAGCAGATATAGAGGGGCCATCACAGCTCCACTGCACGCACAGGAAGGCCACTCTTCATTCTGTTCCCCTGTTGGACACCAAAGAGTTTAAATTGCTGTTAGCATTTATAAAGTTAAAAACATTCACTTTGTATGTGTGTGTGTGTGTGTCTGTGTGTGTGTGTTTCAACACAAGATTTCACAAGATTGGTCTATTATGATAATATATTATAAAATATGTAATATTTGCCCCAGTCTGTGGTATGGTGGGTATGCTTTTGTAATTCTCACCGTACACCGGCAGGAACACTGAGTTCATTCCACAGATGTCCAACCCTACTGCGGCCAGCGGACGTTCTGACAGCACACAACTGTAGCTGTCTGTGTTGCCCCCCTGCACTGTCTTTAGATGGAAACCTGCCTGTTTCTTCTGAGAATTCCACATTTGAACATCGATGATGGTGTGATTCCTGCAGAGGTATGCAAGAAGGACGCTGGTGTCGGGCGCATCAGTAGAGGAGCAACTGAGATCCACTCCTGCCCCTGATCTCACTATGGACTTAGCAGCTATGGCTGCTGGGTAGACTCTATCTACACAACCACACACATGAGAAAAGGAGTCAGTACTCTTTTCATAAATTATAAATCATGGGTTTCAAGTAATATCAATCAAACTGAAGCTCAGTTGTTTTGATCAGTTTTATTTTTACTTAATTGAAACCAACCCAAAACATGAGTTTGATTTATCATGGAATACACAATAGAAAAAAGCATGCTTTTGCATATTTGTTCAAATAGAGTTATCTAGCAGCTAGGCAGTTACAGTGCTACACTCTGGGGGCAATAACATGGGGGCTCATGAACATGTCCCCAGAGTGTAGCACTGTAAGTGCCTTGCTACACTAGCTGTTGGCTGCAGCAACTCAAGATAGGTAGAACCAATTGTTTTCGTTTTTTTTTCGTACCGATACTACTTGGTGACCTCGAGAAATAGAGCAAAAACACCGGAATTGTCCTTTAACTCTTCAAAAAAAATTGTAAATAAAACAAGTCACAAACCTGTATACTAATTCATTTATATTAATATTATATAAAAAATTATGGCAAATATTACTGCGATCCTGATGCGACAAGAGCTCTTACCAGTCACTTCAATGGAGATGGGACTCTCTCCTTCTCCTTTCACCTCACTGGGATGCCGTTTTGTTTTGGAGAACATGCAACTGTAGTTTCCGGCATCCTCTTTAGTGACACATTTAATTTGGAAAATGGAGTCGTCAATATTGGTTGAGGCCCTCTCAATGCCGACTCCGTTCTTACAGAGGTAAACAAAGATTTCTTCCTCAAGTTTCTTAAATCCAAATGTGCTGCACCTCAACTCAAAAGTTCCTCCAACTTTAACACTTGAGTAAGATCCATAAATGCGTGCAGGGTGTACAGGATCTACATCTGCAGCCCCTATAAAAATATGATATATACACACACGGTGAATTTATATGGCTTTGACTTTTCACACATTCCTACTTTTCTGTATCACAATGCAACTAAACAAATACACACTTGTGTGCTGGACCACTGGGGGAAGTGCCTCAGTCACAGTAACTGCAACAGAAAGAAAAAAAATGAACAAATCAATGCAAATACACTGTCAATAGTTCCCTGACTTAATGTACCAACTACTCAGCATTTTAATTTACAATACCTGATGAGTATTTACTTACCAAGAATAAGCAGTAGGATAAACATCTCACAACTCGTGAGAACCAAGCCTGTAGCAGGTTTTCCTTCAGACTGAATTAAGAAATGACATGTATGTGGAAGTAGGTCCTGAGGCTTTCTCAGGCCAGAGTTGACTTATTAGTCTTTCCTGAGTGCTAACAAACCAGGGCCTGATATTTGACATAATGAACACAAGTAAGTAAGTAAAGTACTGTAGGCTATTTATTTGTAACTGATTATCCATCCCCAGGTTTGTGTAGGACACACAGACATAAATAATGTCAATTACATAGTTGCAGCATTTTCATATTTGTTTGTTGCATGACGGGTAAACATATTATATTAGATTCAGGATGGGTAGGGTGTTGTCAGCACTTGTAGTGGACACTACAGCTGAGTTTGAAAAACTGACTGACTGCCACTCTAATGAGCCTGGATCTTTGGCATTGTGGTCAGCATTAAGTGTTATTTCCCCACCAGGACTGGGAGGAAAAACACTATAGGGGCCCAAGGGGAGAGAGGGCCCTTGAAAAATCTAGAATATATTTTATCTTACCTGGGTTGAGGAACACGGGGGCCCATCAGGACTGCCTATAGGGGCCCATCTTGTGCTACACCCCTGTTCCCCACACACCCTGACGCAAGGCTGAGTGTGGCGGCTTTTCTCTCTTCTGATCTTCATTGCACCAACACAGAAGCATATGGTCCTGAGGTCTTATTTTCACAATAAACACACATTCACCTACTTAGATAGACAGTTAGATAGATACTTTATTGATCCCCAAGGGGAAATTCAAGATACTTTGCATCCTTTATTTCAACATTCACCCAAACATCCTTTATTTGTGCTTTTGCTCATGGAATTATTTTAGCTCATAAGTTCATGTTGGTTATTCATAAAAAAGTAGATAAATAATAAAAAAAAAACACACACACAAATACTTTAGGTACCCTAGTTGTTTATTTCACATCATGAAAAAATCTTGTGCTTCCCAATACTGCCATTGGATGGCAGTGTTGTACAGCCTGCCTGCTTCTGCATCATTCAGAACCCAAAGATGCAAAAAAGGCAAGTTTGTCTTAACACATTTCATACACAGAGTTATTCCAGTATACTGCTCTTTATGTTGTAGACCTTCATTGACTATGAAACAAAGATAATGCTTTTGCAGACAAAATGACAGAACATTTTAATCCACATGACAAGGTTTCTTGCTCTTCAGTGGTGTGGCATAGAGAACCTTTTTGGTTGGTGGTGACACTCTTGCTCCGTCAGGACCTGGAGTCAGGGAGGGACCAACATACACAGAGAAAAATGTTTTGAGATTTTGTCCGACTATCTGTGCAAACTCCTAGTACCGACACAATATGATGATCACTGGGTAGAAACAATCTAATCTGACACAGTCCAGTGCAGAGGCCACAGTGGAGAATCCCTCACTGACCTGTCCACATGTCAGCATGTTCCTGCCCCTGTGAAGGACATAAGACAGAGTTGAAAAGGGTTAGAGATATGTGAGATTAAAAAAAGCAGTATGATTAAAAGGTAGGTGGTGACCGTTACCCTACACACCAGGCCAAAAATACAAGTTCTGTGTTCTCAACACATTTCCCTTCACAATATGACGTCAAACTCTCAGTGGTAACTGTTGCTATGGTAACTGTAGATATACACTTTAGACAAAAGCTCTCCCTCTCACTTCATCAACTTGCACATGAGTTGATGTTTGAAAAAAAATATTTACTGATGTTTGTGATATTCACTGATGTCAATAGATCAATATACAGTTACTGTCAATACATGCTGAAATAAGACATAGATGAATGAAAACCGGATCAGATACATACTGTCTTGCAGATAGAACTGAATGAATCTCCTACATAATTATGTCCAAGAAGCCTAATGTGTGTTAATGTTAGGCTCACCCTGTTATCCTCAATTTCCTGGTATGTGACATCCTCTGTGTGGTGCAGGTACAAGAAATGCATTGACACATTAAGCCATTTGTTTACCCCAAAATCACATCATGCCATGAACAATGACAAAACAAAAAATGTACAAACTGTTTAACGTAGATCTAGATAGTAAAACCTGTGTTATGGACATTTCAGTTTTTAATCATCAGTGACATCTTTATACACCTAAATTGAACTATGCTGTGGCATGTGTATTTTAAAGAACATAGCTTTGTGCTCTGCACTCTGCAGTGTATGTTTAGAGACACTAAGTCAAAATACTTGTGGTTGAAACAGACGGTACACCAGCAACAAACAGAAATACCATGAGCAGTTATGGTTGTATTTTGAATGTGCAGGGTACACTTTTACACATAAAGACTGCAGCAGAACCAATAGACCACACACTGGCATAAAAAGTAATCAGAGCACAAACCACAGGGCTGCCAACTCTCACGCACTGGCCGTGAGACTCAATCATTTGATTGAGTTCACACGCTATCACGCCATCCCCAAACTTGAGTGTAAGATAATTATAAACTTTGCGTTGGGATAATAATCCGCTTTCTGCTAAGTTTTGCGTCATGAAAATAGGGCCCTAAATCACAATAAACAGCAGACCTTACCAAATATAAGGATATAAAGCATGCCTCTGTACAATAAGCGATTCCGGAGTAAACCGGTTTTAAAATTGTACATTTCTACATGGTCTCCAACTCTGGGCTGACATTATAATGTATTCTCATGTAAACTATTTATGTCAGTAGCCTACATGCATTTTTGTAAATTGCTTAGCCATAGAGTATCCAGCCATCATGGTTCTTATATTGCCAGACTCCAGACAATCCCACTTATATATTTATACTGACATGCTGATAGTGACATTAATGCAAAAATATGAAGAAAAAAAATAATGAAACACAAATATTTTTTTATATACAAAAGCTTGACATAAGACATATGCCAATATTATCACCATCATACTTTCCCACATATAGGTAGCCCAGACTGCCCTGAAAAAGGAAGATATAGCGTGTATAGATGCCCATTACAATGATAGGATTAACTAGTTGAACAACACCACTGACCTTCTGCATAATTTCATGGAGTGCTGAAATGTACACTATTTTTGACCATTTCTGAACTATGAAACTCAGCAAATAGCTTTGTGGTTGTGTATTTATTGCAGTATCATCATAACTATAACATCTGTGTGTGCAAGGTTAAAATTATGAAGTGCAAATTAGTTTAGGCTACAGCACAAATATTCCATCCATAGATACAAATAAGCAAGTCTAACCTCTGAATTTCTTTTCAAAGTGCACCAGATTGATGCATTTAAAAGTTAATATACTGTATACAAATTTTTCTTCCGGGGGAGCATGCCCCAGGACCCCCATAGGATGACACACCATCAGAGAAACACAGCTTCAGCCAGTAACCAAAAATGGTTATTGCAGTGGTCCTAGTCCCACTAGGTACCCCAATGTTAACATTTTTGTTTTTTATTCTTTTTTGCTGTACTGTAATGATGCTGAATGAACGAAAGTAAAATTTGCTCTGTGCGCGGCAACATTTTGGTTAAGCCCACCAAATCTCACTCCAAAGTTTTTGTGTGTGTGTGTGTGTGTGTGTGTGTGTTTGCGTGCATGAGTTCACCTGCGTATCCTCTGTCACTGTTCTCCTCTTCAGTGAAGTCAGAGAACTCATTTTGGCTCCTGAAAAAAAAGAAAAAAGCCTACAGATTACAAACATTTAGTAGCCACGATGACCAACAATGTTTATGAAAAACAAAAGGGACCTACATGTTTTCCGCTTCATCTGAGTTTTGATTTCTCTCACTGACCACTACATTAATATAAAACAGAGATTATCCACAAAGGCCAGTGCAAAGCTAAAACAAAGTAAACACAAGCGAAGATGCGTACCTGCATACGTCGTGTCTACTCCATCCTGGTTACCTGATACCTGTGGGTGTCTGGTGCATACAGTATGACATAAAACGTATCAAAGACAGACAGAGTGCTTGTGTCAGTGTTGTGCTGTACCTTTACATGACACATGTAATGAATGTTACACGTTTTCTGTGCTCTTATGTATGTAACTGGGTATATGGGCTACCAATGCAAAAGCACGAAAATAACAAAACCCAGTCATTTGTTTATGGGCTGCCATGTCTGTAAACATGTGATTCAGTGAGACGAGAATGAGCCGTTCACATCTCTTCCCTTCACGTCAAGAAGGGAAGCTTGTTGATTAAAAAACCTCATCCTCCGGTCGCCGCCATCTTGAGAAAAAGTCCGTCCAAGTCAGTGGCAACAAGTCGAGATGGCAGTGACCAGAAGACGAGTTAACAGCGAACAGTCCTCATTATAACATCTCTACATTTACAGCGTTTACAATAATTCACAGTTCTCCACAGTACCACTGAAGTATAATGGCATTTTGAGCAAAATTTGAGGATTTATTTTCAGATCACTGAGACAGATATGTCTTACCTCCTACATGGCCATATCCTCTTCCCTGTACACACACAGTACATAAGTGCAAATGTCAATATGAACATTTTCTAAACCCTTATTTGACTTCAGATATGGTGTGTTGAATGGTAAGTGGAAATTACCCAGGTACCAGGCCAGTTGGAACAACAACAGCAGAAATGCCAGGGACAGTGATACATACATTCCTGGTAGCATCACTTGACTAAAAGCAGAGGAAGGATATTCTAGAAAACACACACACACACACACACAGAGAGAGAGATACAAGCATGAGCACATTCTTGAGCACATTCTTGGCAAAATAACACAGTTATTAATTATGCATAACTAACCTGCACTACTGTAAATGTGTCAGTATGTTGGCCATTCCTACCGTACACTGCAAGAAAAACGTTCAGATTTCCACAGGCACCCAACTCTGTTGCAGCAAGCAGCCGGCCAGACACCACACAGCTGTAGCTGCCCGCGTCATCCTCCTGGACACTTCTGAGATGGAAACTAGCCTGTTTCTTCTGAGCGTCCCACATCTTAATGTCAATGATGGTCTGATTCCTGCAGAAGTATGCATGAAGAACATCTGTGTCTGGAGCATCAGTGGAGGAGCATCTGAAGTGCACGTCTGCCCCTCCTCTCACTCTGGACTCATCAACAGCTATCACCGCAGGGTATAGACTATCTGCAGAAAGATTGACAGACAGGAGAAGCCTAGAGTCAAAATGCCCACCAGTGCAATGGCATTGCTATCAATTTGAACACACTATGACAAAATGCCATGATCAAATGTAATCAGCAAATGAAGACACTTACCAATCACCTTGATAGAAATAGTATTGTGTCCTTCTCCTTTCACATCCCCGAGATGGTGTTTTGTTCTGGAGAACACACAACTGTAGTTTCCTGAATGCTCTTTTGTGATGTTTCCCACAGTGAAACTGGTGTCCACCATTTTGCTTTCCATCATTGCTATACCAACCCCATTCTTGCAAAGGTAAACAAACACATGACCTCCAGCTGGGTTCAATCCAAATGTGCTGCACTTCACTGTGAGATTGTTTCCCTTTTTAACAGCTGAAGATCCATAAACCCTGGCTGGCTTCACAGCTGTGCAAGAATAAATGAAGAAATACAATTTGGTGCATGAAGACATGCCACTCCATTTCATAGAAGAAGGACTGCATAAGGTTTATGGAACTGAATATTTATCACATACTTTACCTTCACTCAGACTTGACACCTTAGATGTTAGAAAGACTGCAGACACATTGAGACAAATCAGATTAATCAGATACAACACACTTACTCAAAATGCTTACTCTTGGTATATTATCAACAGGTGTGTTGTATTATACTTAAGAACTCACACAGGGTGGAGAGGATGGCTTTCATCATGTTGTTTTCGGTGTCTGAATGGCTGGCACTCAAGCCTGATGTACAAATAGCTACAGATCAGACTGTGTGAGCACATCTTTAAATCCACTTCCTGTCTTGTTGAGTGGCAGTCAACTTGAACTGCTTATGTGTCCTGTGCTTTATTATGCTATATTATTATGTATAGTAGCCTAGTATTGTGTTTAGCAGTGGTGAAGCTTATAACTATGTGTATGGTTGGCACTTTACAAGAATAGTGATCAAAACGGAGGGGTTTTACCATTCCTTTTCTGTGTATTTTTACCCATCAGAACGTTTTTGCAGGTCTGAATGTTAAGTGTATAATCTGGGCATTTTGATATTCTCATCTGCCAGTGAGAAGAGGAGAACTGGAAGGGCTGTTGAATCAGAATTTGATACATTTATTTCAGTCAACCTCACCACCTTCGCCACTAGATGGTAGAATTGCATGAATCCAAAATTCACAAAAGCAATCAGATGAACCGAGAGCAGAGAAATGGACAAAACATCAAATCATTTATTTTAAAAATTATATTAATCAAATTAGCATGCTAGTAATATGGTGCTTTCAACAAAGTAGATGAGCATAAGTGATACGAATACATGCAGCTTATACAGTGACATTCAAAGCTGAAGGTTATTGTCAATAACGTTAGCCTATAGCGTGCATTCTAGTAAAATGAAAGCACAATTTAGTCAAATGAGAGCACCAAATAAATTGAGCACACTCCACATTATCTTGATATACACACACAAAATATATCTTACAATGACACCTCTGGGGTTCTGTATGAAGAGGCTCCCACAGATAAACTCCATTCCAGACTGCGTTACTCTGTGTTAATAATTCACCAAAATATGCCAAATCATGTGTGAATTGTGCTCCTACTAGTACACATTATGGTTTTTCAAGCAAAAGTTAAAAGTGTGTGTTGTGGGGGGGGGGGGGGGGTGACAACGCTTATTGGGTACTCGTCGGCAGGGTCGGACTGGGAACAAAATTGCAATTTTGGCAATTTTTTGGGCACCTACTAGGCTACCATGCACTCATACAGTAGGCTATATTTCCCCACAAACCTAGCGGCTGCTTGGACAAATCCACTTGAGGGGTGGGGCAGGGGGGCGCGATCGTAACACACACTGAATCTGTCATGAAGAGGCCAAAATGATTGACCTGTCACCCCCCAAGCCAAATGGATGCAACTGCATTTATAGGCTAGGCCTATGCCTACATGACGGGCCGCAAATAGGCCTAGTCTAAATAACTTAAAAAAAAAAAAAAAAAACAATTCCCGGAGGTCACCGGCCGTTGTACAGATTACCAGTCCGAGCCTGCTCGTCGGGCATCCATTTCGGCAGAAATGCGCGTGCGCAAGGCTTCACGACACCAATCTTGCTCCAGCGGCGAGATCACAATAGCCTGGCTAGCGCCACCACTTCTCAATGAGACGTGGTCTGGGAACCAAACGTTCATTTTCTTGTATTTGAAAAAAATGCCCAGATCCGTTTATTGGGTGCCACGGATGTCTATCAAATGCGTCTGTGCATAGCTCATCATCGTCTTGCTTTCCCACCTATTCTGTGATTGGTTCCCTATCTCAGGCAAAAATTTGCTCCATGGTCTCCAGGCTGCCTTAGCAGCGTGAATCAAATCGCGCGCAAGGCAGCATGGGAACACCCAGGCTAAGATCACAACACATGATTGGCACGATGTCTTCACAACACAACATATGATTGGCTCAATGTATTCACATCACACCACATGATTGGCTCAACGTATTCACATGTCGACGTTTTGCCGAGGAAGGGGTGGGATATTGTGTAGACAACGGCCATACTGGCGTGACAAACTAGCTATTTTTTGAGTGCTGTGTCTCCACATTAGAAAGTCTCTGGTTTTACATAACTGGAGTTGCTGCAGCAGCTACAGCGCTACACTCTCGGGGCATGTTTGTGAGCCTCCATGTTCATGCCCCTAGAGTGTAACTGTCTGGCTACTTTAGCCGTTGGGCCCAGCAATGGAAACTCTTCCCCTTTGGCCATGGGTCAAGGAGAACCCAGCAATGTAGCTGGGGGAATTCATGTATAGCCTATTGCTTGAATGAGACAGAAATGTCTCTACTATGATAAGCCTGACCACTTTGGAGTTTCACAAAAGGAACTGACAAGTAACACAAACAAAAGGAAAAAAAATAGTTTCTCATACACTGACTCACATGAAACTTTCTAAATCAGTGGTTCTCAAATGGGGGTACGTGAAGGTACTCCAGGGGCTACGTGAGATTTTAAAATATACATATATTTAAAAAGTAGAATCCATGCAAAAATACTTTAAAAACAATTATTTAATAAATAATTCAGGAAAATATAAGTTCATAAAATTAATTTTATATTTCAGTAGTTTTAAATGGTTATATGGTCACTGTTTTCACTACATAAGTTTGAATCATTTGCAATACATTTAGTCATGGATTATTAAAATTTAAAATGTTCAAAATATTTTTTTTCCAAATGTTGTGTATGTGTTTATCAGTTCCAAAGTTTAATAAATTAGACACTGATGGCACAGTGCTCTGTTTTAAGTCTTTTTTTCTCAACTAAAAATGCTTTGCGCTGGTTAGGGGGTACTTATTATTATTCACAGGGGGTACATCACTGAAAAAAGGTTGAGAACCACTGTTCTAAATAATAACCACTGAGTTTCTGAAACCTAGAGCTGAGGTGAGATCAGAGTCTGGTAATAGGTTGGACGATGAGATGCAACAGCAACTCAAGATGCTACACCAATAAATTTAGACAGCTGACTTCCTGTGAGACTGTTTGGTTCTATGAGAGTTACCATTAACCCCTTAACGCCTGAATTTATATAGCTGTATATAAAAAAATGTTTTATGTGTGTTTTTGCCTTTAACTGCACTTATTGCAGAATCAGCATCAGAATTACTGATATAAGAATGCATGTTGTTATTGTTATGTGTTATTTGCATATATATATAATATATATATATATATATCTATATATATATATACATATATAAATTTGTCATTTTTTAGAAGGCACAGTATTACAAGACAAAGTTGGTTAAAAGCAGTATGTGAAAACTAACATAAATGTGCTAACATAGCTGTTTACATGAGTTACTTAGAACAGACAGATGGAAACACAGACATGGTCCATACTCATCACATGACTCAGATTAAATGTCTTGTGGAGCATGGCACGGCTCATTCTGCACTGAAGCTGACTGGGATACCATGGGAATGCACACACCAGGGTTAGTCTCGGTCATTCCTTCACCAACACCTGAATATGTAAACAGAACATGCATATGAGGAACAAAGGGCTACTTTTTAGTTGCAACAATGAAATTGGATCACTGGTTGCCATGGAGGTTGTAGATAGGGTAGAAAGTTGTTAGAGGAGCAATGTTTTTTATTTCAGTGATTACCTCTTTGTTGACAGAATTGAACTCTGTTCAGAAGAATAAACGCAGCAGTTATGACCACTCCAATGGAACACAGTATCCTAAGTAAGTTCTCATTCCAACGTGAAATAGGCTCAGATTCTAACACAATAGGTGCAGACAAAAAAAGAACAGCTTAGTAGCAAAATAGATATTTTCAGGAAAATTCAAAGGCCCAAATAAAACTGGACATTTCAGGCAATGTTGCAGTTGTTTTGCTTTGATCATTAAAAATTGAATTAAAAATGAATAAAATAAAAGCAACTGTTGGAAATTAAATTAACTCAATAAAAATAGATCATGGTATTGAAGAAGCTACTAATACAACTAAAGAACAATTAATAACAAAGCAGATTTCACAGATAACAGAACAAAGTTAAACTTACTATGTTACTTTTCAAATTCCTATTCAAATTACCTTGGTTGCAAATACTCACCATAAACTTCCAGGAAAACGGCATGTCTTCCACATGCATTAGTCAACAGTATCTCTGATACCACACAGCTATAGTTGCCTGTATCGTCTTCCTGGACACTTCTGAGATAGAAACTAGCCTGTTTCTTCTGAGAGTCCCACATCTCAATGGCAATGATGGTCTGATTCCTGCAGAAGTATGCATGAAGAACATCTGTGTCTGGAGCATCAGTGGAGGAGCATCTGAAGTGCACGTCTGCCCCTCCTCTCACTCTGGACTCATCAACAGCTATCATTGCTATTTACACAAAAAATAGAAATGAGAAAATGATCAATAACAACATGGCTTGTAAAATAGGGTTTGCTTCAAAATAAAGAGCAAGCTGAACATGGACCAACACTGTCTGTAAAAACTACAAAGTCAGAAGTACTCACATGTTAGACCACTTAACTGGAACACATTATCACTGTCATGCAAGAACACTGAGTTCATTCCACAGGTCTCCAACTCTACTGCAGCCAGCGGACGTTCTGACAACACACAACTGTAGCTGTCTGTGTTGCCCCCCTGCACTCTCTTTAGATGGAAACTAGCCTGTTTCTTCTGAGAATTCCACATTTGAACATCGATGATGGTGTGATTCCTGCAGAGGTATGCAAGAAGGACGCTGGTGTCGGGCGCATCAGTAGAGGAGCAACTGAGATCCACTCCTGCCCCTGATCTCACTATGGACTTAGCAGCTATGGCTGCTGGGTAGACTCTATCTACACAACCACACACATGAGAAAAGGAGTCAGTAATCCTTTACAACTAGCGTGGTACTGAAACAGTCTGTTCTTTATATGTATTTGTTTTCAAAATATTACACAAACCAATTTAATATTTGCACTTTTCAAATATGAAGTGATGAGAGGTCATACCAGTCACTTGGATGGAGATGGAATTTTCCCCCTGGCCTCTCACCACGCAGGGATGGTGTTTCATTCTGGAGAACATACAGCTGTAGTTTGCTGTATGGTCTTTTGTGATGTTTCCCACAGTGAATTTGGTGTCCATTTTTTCGCTTTCAATCATTGCTATACCAACTCCATTCTTGCAGAGGTAAACAAAGACTTGCTCACTGGCTTCCTTTAATCCAAATGTGCTGCACCATGGCTCAAAGGATTCCCCAACTTTAAAACTAGCAGAAGATCCATAAATGCGTGCAGGGATCACTGGAAAAACAAATAACTCATTGGACTTGCTTAAATTTGTAATGTGGACAACGGTTGGGCATAAATGAAATGCCATTTTTTCCAGATATACACAGGATAAATGTTAACTTTTCAGTGCTATAGGTAGAGGATTTCCCACAGGTCCCATCAACAATCAAGCCTATTCATCATCAAAAACAAAATCACCAACAAAGCAATCTCTAACTGAACAGACAAAGCATCTCTAACTGAACAGACTTCAAATGCATTTCACTGGTTCGTTGAATTAGGTACCTGACACCTCCAGAAGGCTCAACAGAGATATATGGCATCCCAGACCCACCCCCCTCAATACTGGGTTCTCTAGAAACAAATACCAGCAAATTCTTCAGTCAATCCTCTTAATTGCTGTGGCCATTTATGATCGAATCAGAAACATATCCAAACCAAACTCAAACCCTTGATGAAGACACCAGCAAGTACCAGGAAATTGATTGGTCATTACTCTTTGTTGCTGTGGCCTTTAATGTCTAGCAACATACCAGACAGACCCAAACCTCCTGAATTTCCCCTCGGGGATCAATAAAGTATCTATCTATCTATCTATCTATCTACCTTTAATGCACTAACAAATACAAACAAATACAAATTCTCCAGTCATGACCCCAAGTAGCCAGTGAGTAATAGCCATTTTTTTTGCCTTTTCAGCAGCCTCTGATAACTTTTTTATATCTCCTTTCAGTGACCGACCTCGAAAACCAAGTGTTGCGATTTTGCTACAAAGCCTCTAGCACCTATCTCCACTGGTCGTGTCCTTGCCAGGCCACGTTCCCTTACTTTTGCTACCCGTTCTGCATACTATAACTGCTTTCTTTTAAAGAAGTTATAGTGTGCATTCCATTTTCAAAGGGAGTAGTTAGTTCAATAAAGTAGACAATGCGCTAATTCTCCAAATACAACACCATGTCTGGTCTCAAAGCAGTCACACACTGCAAAAAAATCAAATCTAACCCAGTGTTATTAATATTATATTAAGATAAAAAAAATCTGGTATTGTTTTTAGTATAAAGAGACTTACCTAGCGCTCTCTTGAAAGATCATTTTGACTTAATTTAAGAGAGTCATATTATGTACTCATGACATATGTACTAAATGCACTGGCAGACACATTTGCTTGTGTTAGGACAAATTTGCTTAACACACTGGCAGACAAATTTGCATGTTTTCAGGATGAGACATTTTTAAAAAATGTCAAACTCTTCTTAAATTAATTCAAATGATTTTACAAGAAAGTGCGGACTGCCCATCTGGCATACCGGGCATTTTCCCAGCTCTTGTCAGGCCCCACTCCTCCCACTTTGACTCAGAGCCAGGATTCTGTGAGCGCATCAAAATGGTTAAATTGATGTAGCCGGTGCCGGTCGTGCCAATTGTGCAAAAATAACACCAATGTAGAAGCTTCAAAAATATAGGCCTGCAATATTGCAAGTAAGCTAGCCTATGTCAGAAACAGTTTGAAGTTCGCTGAATTTGAATGAGGAGATGTAAGCAAGCATACAGAGCAGTGGGACAGTGGAGTGGTGGAGAGTGTAGTCTAGTTGAGGCTATGTGATTTGCAAGAACTCAGTGATGTGTGACATGCCATGCTGACGATGATTATTATGATGACTTATTAATTGTGATAATGGTAGTAATGATGACTTAGTAAGGCCATCGCCCACTGCACAATAACACATAGGGCAACATATGTTTTCTAAATGAATGATTTGCAAACATGGACAGCAAAAGAGTGTCAAATCGATGTTAATTGTTGGTCAGAATGATCAGTTTCCGTCAGAAGCCCAAAATCCAACATCGACAACATGAGTGGTGGTTGGTCTCTCAAAGTAGAGCGTTGGAAGGGTTCCCTTGGTAAAGATGGGCTAAAAGACTGTAGACTGACAGAAATGTGGGCTACAAAACATTAAGTCATATTAATGCACAAGGCCACTAAGCTATAAACTATACAATAGGCTACTTAAAGACATTAGAGGGCATGAGTTCATGTAGCTCTAGTGTAAAATGTACCAGCAATATAGGTAGATAGTAGCCTAGCCTCCAGGAATAAAATATTCCCAGTAACAGGCCCTGTTTATTTTGTGTTGTTTCAGTTGTCCTACAGCCTAGTGGAAACTGGTATAAACTAGATGTACCGCAGAGCGGTACAAAATATGACCGCCGCCCAGTCCAGCACATTTTTTCCACAAAAATAAGTCATGCTTGTCAAATTGTGTTAATTTCCTACTTTGTTCCTGCTTAGCTTCAGTAATTCAGCAAAGTCAGGGTATCTGCTGGTCTGTGTGCCTGTGTGTGTGCATGTGCATGCATGCGTACATATGTCTACTGTGTGTATATGTGTCATACGTATGATTACTGTGAAAGTATGTGTGTGTGTGAATATCTGTTTATGCACATGTGGCATATGGAATTGGTTAACATGACCCCTGGAGGCAAACATATGCAAAAAATTGGTCATCCTAGGCCCTACGGTTCTCAAGATATTCACAGAAAACTCTGTTGGTGCACTAAATGTACACATAAATTAATTAATTGTATGGCCCCCTATGAACGAAAGTGCACGAAACTTGGCAGGCATTCAGAGGGTGTCATAATGATCCTACACTTTCAATTTCGTGCAGTTTTGACCATGTCAGCCAGAGATATTGTGATTACAACACCTAATTTTTTGCTTTTTAATTTTTAACTAGGTGGCGCTATACATGAATTGAGTGGTAATGGGATGGGTTGACATGTCCCCTTAAGACCAACAGGGGGGCTACAGTCCAACAGGGGGGCTACAGATCAAAACAAAAAACGATGGTTCCATGCTATCCTTGTGGGGCTAAATGCCCACCAAGTTTCGTGCACCCCGGTCTTTCAGTGTCCCGGGAATCCTTGATGGAAAATTGGCCATGCGAAAAAGAAAAAAAGAAAAGAAAAAAAAATCTGACTTAACCTATATGACCGCCGCTTCGCTGCGCGGCGGTCATAATAATACATTTAAATGCATTTATATGGTCTTGACATATCACAGATTTCCCTTTTTTTTTATTTGATGAAATATCACACACCTGGTCCCTGGGACACTGTTGGATGTTCCTCAGTCACAATAACTGCAAATGTATGAAATAAATTAATGCAGCTATATGAAAACGTCTCTTCCATATTATGTTTGCATTTATAGTTCTCAGCAGACACTTGTCCAAAGGGACTTACAATGTCATTGATAAACATTATATTAAAATATTAAAGTAAAGTCCTATAGCCTAAATAAAATAAAACTAGATGTACCGCAGAGCGGTACAAAATATGACCGCCGCCCAGTCCAGCACATTTTTTCCACAAAAATAAATCACGCTGAAAGGCCTATATGATTCTAACTGCCTCACTAAATTGCATTATCCACACTCAATTCTCACTGGTATCTGCTAGACAACAAGTACCAAAACATGATTAGTTCATAGATTTCACATGTAAAATTCATTTTATACAACCCCACCCCCATCTTGCCTGTTCATAATTCTGAGAAATTCTTGAATTGTGTGGATGTGTGCGTGTACATGTTTATGTTTATGTGTGTGGGTGTGTGTGTGTGTGCGTGTGCGTGCTTGTGTGTTTCCCTGCGTATGTGTGTTTGTGCATGTGCATGCATGCGTACATATGTCTACTGTGTGAGTATGTGTCATACGTATGATTACTGTGAATGTATGTGTGTGCGTGTGTATCTGTTTATGCACATGTGTGCACATGGAATGGGTTAACATGACCCCTGGAGGCAAACATATGGAAAAAATTGGTCATCCTAGGCCCTACGGTTCTCAAAATATTCACAGAAAACTGTGTCTGCCCTACCCTCCTTTCGGGGGATCCAGTACAGCGGGGGGGGCTACAGATCAAAACAAAAAACGATGGTTCCATGCTAACCATATGGGGTTACATGCCCACCAAGTTTCGTCTACCCCGGTCTTTCAGTGTCCCGGGAATCCTTGACGGAAATTTGGAATGTGAAAAAGAAAAAAAAAAAAAAAAATCTGACTAAACCTATATGACCGCTGCTTCGCTGCGCGGCGGTCATAATAATATGAATAAAGTAAAAAAAGCAATACTATAATTTGACTATAGAATTTAATATAATAAATATAAATAATTAGAATTGAACAGAAAAAAAAGCAATATCCATAAACATATACAAACTGACTCTGTAAGAATTTATTCATACAAGATAAACAGATGAGTCTTTAAACGCTTTTTGAAAATACCAAAACTATTGCTAGAATTAAGAGCATTAGGTAAATCACTCTATCAATGAAGAATCACAGAAGAAAAGAATCTACTCTTTTCTGGACATGCTGTTGCATATTATGGCATTTATAAATCATTTTGTCAACAGTTCAATTAAAAACAATATCCCAGGAGTATACGTGTATACTTACCAAGAATAAATTGTAGAATAAACATCTCACAAGGTGTGAGAACCAAGCTTCTTGTCAGTAAACCAGCCATCACTCAGACTAAAGTTAGAACAGCTAGACCTGGCGCCTCTTGAGGTCTTGAGTTCTTTTTTTTTTTTTAACAGCATTTTGCTCTTTCGGCAGAAGTGTGGTATGTGTTTTGGTTTCCTTTTTGTAGCGTGATAATGATACTCATCATGTGGACAGTTAAGGTACAGTGCATGTTGTCAGAGAAAGCTAGGGCCTTGAGATGATTAAATCTCAAATTTTCAGAAAGAATTTGATTGTTTCCAATTTGAATCACAAACATTCACACGCACAGACACACACACTAGAGCCCGACCGATTTAACTATCGTATAGGCATTTATAACGGCCGATAAATATTTTTAAATTCAGTATAGGAAAACGGCATATTGATCCTTCATTTGCATTTGATCATTGTGTTTACCTAGCCCTAGCCTATTTCCTTTGTGGGAGCCTGATGTCATGTAGTGGAGGCCGCAAAACCTGAAGCAGCAAGATCGTTTATTTTATTGTCTATAGCTGAAGATGGAGAGGAACGTGAGAAGCTTGTATAGGCGAAAATTATCAGTTTTAAAAAGTTGCCTGATCAGTGATCACCACCACCACACGCATCACGCACTGTGCGTAGAGACAGAGGAGGGACCAATATTTAGCCAATAAATAGCAACAATTAGCCAATAAATAGTAGGCCTAGCTGGACTGCAAACGGTTTTTTACTGTTGTTAGAGAAAGTATACAATGTAAACATGCACCAACAGCATGCTACATAAAGATGATACTTTTCGGGTCCTCTCTATAAAGATCCAACTTAAACGTAGGCCCTATGCTACCAGTGTTGGGCAAGTTACTTCAAAAGCGTAATGCATTATTTATTACTTGTTACTGTCCTCTCAAAGTAATTTGTTACATTACAATATTACTGTCTTTGAATTGTAAGGCATTACACTACGTTTACATTACTTTCACCAAAATAACAGGAAATATGGATTTGGTGTTCTTAATAGATCTTCATGTGTTCAATGCAGCTCATTACATGGCAGGAGGTGATGTGGTATGGCATAATGACTGAGCTAGGCTTAAGGCTAACAAAAGAAAAATATAATGGTTGCAGTTATGGCTCATGGGACAATGTAGGCCCCAAATGCCAAAGGTCACTCACAACTTAATATAGTAAAATATAGCCATAGTGAAATTGTATGTTGACTTTAAATGGTTTTCATCATTGCTGGTTGCCTTTACTTCCACTTACAGTGGTGTAGACTTAATGCAAATAGTTTGAGAATAATGGCTACGATCTTTGTCTGTAAAAGCAACATTTTAGTTATTCTCACAGCTTGAAATGAGAAGTATAGCCTAACCATGTTAGATCTGTTGCATTAATGGCAGAGATAACTTAAATTCCCTTTCTACAGTCATCTAAACAAGGCAATCAAATTCCAGGACTAGCATAGATGACTTTTTTAATTCTTGGATAATCTTCTCTGGTGCCAATTGAGCATTTCTCAATTTTGGATTAAAAAGCAAAGTAACTTCAGTTACTGAGAATTCTCCATACTCCATTACAGCAAAAAGCAATGCATTACTGTAATTACATTAGTTTTTTAATGCATTACTCCCAACACTGTATGCTACTGCATTTAATTGAGAACGCGTCTGAGCACACGTGAGTGGGAGAGAAAACGAGTAGCAGCTTCCAGCTGGCTTGTCATTGTTGATGATAATTGATATCACATTTTTATTAAGTTAAGATTAAACTAAATGCGGCGGTGGTTGGGACAGACTTATGGGGGCGAGAAGAGGAATGGAGCAGGGGATAAGGATATCGACAGAGAAATAGATATAGATGCCAACAATGTTAATAAAGATCAAATGCATTCAGTGACACCAGGCGCGTCGTTAGACCTGGGCATTCGGGGCTATAGCCCCGGATTCTCTGGGGATAGCCCCGGATCTATGGGCCGTCAACAACAACAACAAAAACTCGAATCGTGAATGAAATAAATAGCCCCGTAGAAGAGACTTTTGTGTTTTGTGTCCATTGTGTGCATTAACAGCAGCGCAAGAAAATCTGACGTGATCTGGGCAGGTTTAGAATCATTTGTTGCAAAATGTTACAATTTCAAGTACCTTCTCTACGCTATTACGCATTGCTGTTTCGTGCTTCTACTAACTAGCCTTAGCGAAATAAGTGTACAGAAGGACAAATGGATATTAGAAGTTTCTTTAGAGAAAAAAAGGGCAGAGCAGGGACAAGAAGTGGAAACTCACAGTGTGTCATCATCTCCCGCAACCCAGGAGGACATTTCGATCAGCTCAGGTTCGTGAAACGCAGCCCTCAAAGACAACGTTGATCAATGCTGGTCTGATGTTACTAGCTAGCAGGCTACCACTGCACCTCACTAACTTGAAAGACACTTTGAATAACTAGAAAGAGACACTAACTTACGTTTGGTTCTGTAGAATGGAATCACATTCTTCACCACCAACAAAAAAATATTTTCCATGACAGTATAGTAGTTGAGCCAGTCTTTTTTACCACAGGTTAGCAGTGCAGACTTATTCATTCACTGACGTTGGTATGATTCCAAGAAACGGTCGAATGTGACCTTCAGCAGCGAGTTGAGCGGAGCAAGCGGCAAAAGTTGAGCAGAGTTGAATGAATGAGGAGCGAGACGGACTTTGGCTATAATTCCTAACATCAAGCTATTCCCCTTGCCAATCCAGTAATTGTGTCCAATATTATACTTTCAGTGATCATTTGAAATACATCGTGGTAATAAACAAGACTGCAGTTTCAATATATCGTGATTTACTATTGAATCATGGTCACATGTGCAGTAAATATGGTAAACCTGACCTCGTTTGAGGGTGCTTCCAAGCAATGCATGCTGGGCTTGATTTTGACAGAATGGAACTTTTTCTTTGGGCAAAAGTTCGTGATACACAACCCAAATGCATTGCTTTCAAGGCACCCATAGCCCATTAATTGAAGGTGATGACGTCCAAATGTTTATCCCGAGAGGAACGCTCACACCTGTGCACTTGACAGAGGTGCATGACGATGTTTATTCTACAGGCTATTTTAATGTCATATTTTGGGTGTTGTATGTGGTGCACTTTGGCAGAAGAGACGTTCTCCTTACACTAAACATCAAAATATTCGGAATGACGTGACGTGAGTCATTACGATTGGCCTTCCTTTTCATTCTCAAAGTAGGTTAAAATTTCATGTTCATCAGCCCGATTTTCAAAATCTCTCGGGGGAGAAACCCCCGAACCCCCGGATAAAAATAACTCTAACTTCTGGGCTATAGCCCCGAATGTTTTCAATAGCTAGCGACGCCCCTGAGTGACACTCATCTGTAGTAACTTTAGAAAGTTACAAGCCACATTGGCTGGTGATCAAAAAAGTTCATTTAGAACCCTGTCTACAACCATTACTGCAAAACATGTAGGCCTACTGCATACACTTTATTGAAGTTTGTGTGTGTCTGAGGTGATTTAATTGCATGATACATAGATACCCTAACTCCAGCGCGCAATACTTTCACATTGATGGTCGGTCAGAACAAGGTAGCGTGCCGGTCCGTGTAACGCTTTGCAGTGCATTGTTCCGCTTGCCCCACCTTCTGACACAAATCGAAAATTGAGTTGTCATTTCAATTTTTCATTTTTCTGGTGTACTCGGCAAGTGAAGAGTTAGATTTTTTTAAAATGTTTGTAGATTTGTAGTCATGCTTTTTGCTGTGGAAAATGCCTTTATAAGAAATAGGTAAATTATATGTTTTGAATTTTAAATTCGTACCTGGACTGGTCCATTACCAATGAAGGGGAGGCTTGGATGGAGGCTTGGATGGGGTGGGGCGGATGGCTAGAGCAGATCTCTCTCTGGTCATGAGGTGTGCAACTGCGCGGGTGGACCAAGATCGCAAGTGTGGTACGGGTCAGTCAGTCATGGACTATCAGCACTTTATTCAATTCAATGTACACCAAGGGGCCCAGCGTGTCACACTTACAGCCCGAGACATATCAAGGGACCGTCTGGAGGCGATCTTTAAAGTAAGCCTTTGAATAAATCTAGCGACATGATGTTTTTTTAATGTGTGAATGGAAGTGCTGGCAGCTAGTGATAGCATCTACAAGGGCTAGCCAGGGTGCTAACTAAACCCTAATATGTATTTAAAATGTATTTAACTGACCGTTTAATTAAAGGCGATCTACATGTTTAAATTGCTCCAGGGCCAGTATAACACAAAGAACGATATGTAGCTCTGGTCTACCCTATGGTAGGCTAGCTAGTGCAACATGCTTGTTCAAGGATAGCATATGAAGCCAGAGACTTTCCTCTCTGTAGGACCTACTGGCCAGTTATTAGGGCGTTGAAGGAGTAATGTCTGTTACAAGTCTGTTTTACACTTCAGAATGTTGCGAGTCCGCTACCAACCACAAGACCACAACTGTTATATTGCTTAAAAGTCGATTTTAAGCATAACAGTTGTGGTCCTGGGGTTGGCAGCGGATATCGATGTGGTTAGTTCAATACTCTATTAGCACGTAAACTAATCCAACATATTTCTTATGTCTCTCTAGGTGGAGCCAGATACCGTCTACCTCCAAGACGATATAACAAGGGAAACTTTTTTCCCCGATCACAATGGGCAATTTGATACCATGCTAATGAGGAACAAGGGGTCATTTTCTGTATTAGGAACAAGAAAAGAAACAGAATTGGCAGGTGTTACTTTGCCATCTACACCGATCCCTCCCGTTCCTCGCTCAAGGAGGGGCAGTCACAATCCTTTCGTACACCCATCAAACACCTTCCAAAACCCCCGGCACAGGGTGAACACTGTACGAAAGCAGATCTATGTTGCCGACATGGAAGATACAGGGAAGATTTCACCATACAGTATGTATTTGAAAATTCATATGTAATTTACAGTAGTCAATCTGGTTAATGTTCAGAGATAATTGAGGATAAGCATATCTGTCACAAAAATATAGATAGTTCTGTATAACGTGATGAACGTTGGTTCAGCTTGTGCAGGGGTATGCAAATGTAGGTGAATGACATGCTTTTGAGGGGAGTGGGTCATAAAGAAATTTAAATTGGGCATATACACTGCATATGTAGGACTAGTGATGTGGTGTAGGTTGCTTGGTGCCATGCCACCCACTCTAACCACCTGATACTGACAAGGAAACTGAAGAGCCACTTACACATCTAGTGTGAACTCTCTCTTTTATTATTTTATGCAGCTACCGTCCATGTCACCATCTGTGAGGGCCATGGTGTTCAGGTGGTGGGGGAGACGGTGAAGGAGTACCTTAATTCCGCTGATGATTTCACAATCTGCGACAGCAAAGGCCTTGCCATTGCTGACACAGCAGAAACCAGAGGTATGTCAGTTTAAATGTACACCACTATTCAACAGTTTCAGATATGTATTGTCTAACACACGACTATGAAATAAAAACAAAGCATTGATATTGCTGAATAATCATTTTAATGGAAATAATATACTGTATACTGTACTGTATACAGCATACTTCAAACAGTGCCTTTTATCAAAAAGCCACTTTCATAAGCATTTACAGGCTGATGGGAATTGGGCATTTTATGTGTCAGTTTTTCTTGGTGATGTGATGGTCCACCAAAGCTCATTTCCATAAAGTTAACTGAAGTTTAACTTTTTTTTATCGCTCAAGACGCCCAAGTTTCGTCGCCCACCACACTTGTTGCTTTTGTTCCCCGTGTTGCCCTTGTCCATACAAAGTGAATTACTTCCGTCGCCCTTGTTGCCTGTGTTGCTTGCAGTCTGAACGTACAGTTAGGCCATTTCAATGATACCAGGTCCAAACCCTCAGTAGAAAACAAAGTGAAGTACGAAGGGCTGGTATACCAGGCTAGATTACAGATGGTATTAGTCATGACAGATGGTATTAGTCATGGCATCAACCATAATATCGGAAAATTGGAGAATCTCTATGGAGTAGAAATAAGTCTTGATGAGGGCTGCCACACCAACTCTGTGCCTTACCCTGTGGACAGCACTTGAATGGGGAATAGAAAATGAATGAAACTGGCCTCACGTGCAGCCAAAAGAGTATGGCCTTAATATGCCAGCTAGATAGATGTTTAATGTTAGCTGTCTAACACATTGGCTGCCACATGAGGGTCTGGGGATCATTTGTCTATAGCTATATTTGGTGTATGCCCTATGCAGATTCACTATAACCTATTTTATGTGTGTTTTTGTTAAATAACAACTTTATCATGTATGTTTTATATTTTAGACCTAGAGTTTTGGAAAACAGCCAGCAGGAAACTCTATGCCATAAAGACCCAGGACCTAGCCAAAGCAAAGGCCACAAGATTGGGGAAAAACACCAAAAAGAATAGGTATTTTATTTACTTGCCATTTAGTTCTGATGTGACATTTCTGGTATTACTCAAGTCTTCTCCTTGTTTTGCAAGTCTTTACTGGCAGATTGATAAAGAAAGTGCAGATCTGAATTGTGTTCCGTCAGATAAAGCTAACCTATGAGGGTACTGGGGTTTGTTTGTTGTTTGTTTGGATTAATTTGTGTGCCTTGTGAGGTTAGGTTCAGCTGTTGGGCTACTGTTATGTATTACTTTGTATTAATTGTGCCCCTTTTCATTTTGATTACTTTAAGAATTTCACATTACAGGACAGTTGATTGATGCCAGTTGATGATCAATATTCAGTTTTTGCAACTTAGAATTTGTTTTGCTCAAACTCACACTAAAGCCAACACACACACACACACACACACACACACCACTGGCAGACACGTTAACATCCCTTAATCATCCCATTTCCACATAGTGATGGAATGAATTTGTACTTTTATTGCTTTTAACACAATGATTGTGCCATAACTTTCAGGATCGACCAAGAAGACAACGAAGTGTTGAATGGCCTTCTGGAAGTTGAACTAGAAATGAAAAACTCAGCTGCCAAATTGTCTGAACATCTTCAGGAGAAGACTAATGAGCTATCTGTATCTGTCACCCAGGTACATACAAACGCAGCACAAGTAGCACAGCAGTGTTCAGTTTTAAATGAGCTTAAGGCCAAAATGTCAGAGATGGTCCTTGCTCGAAATATTTCTGCCTGCCTGAGACAAACACTAGCATGTAAAATGTGCACAAGCATCCCTGCCACAGAAGTGGTTGTTACAGCATGCTGTGGTCAGGTTGCCGGCTGTGGCCCCTGCACGCAAACATATCTAAAGGAAAATGACAGCTGCCTCTTCTGCAAGGCCCCTGTGTTTGCAACCAAGCTGATCTTTCTCAAAGGCTTTAGTGAGGTCCTTGACCAATTTCAGTAATGAAACAATCTAAACAATCCCTCCGTAGTATGTAGTTGTGAGAAGTATGTTCCAGAAATCATCCACCCTTTGATTGTGGTTAGACAGTTCTATTTGATTGGTTCCTTATCTATGACTGTTATGCTAGTGCCTCTTGTGAAAACATGTCATTCTGACATGTGAGCTTGTTACAATGTGTCCACTTTGACAGCCCATACTGATGTCCTTTATTTGTTAGCTCTTTCTTTTAATACATTTGTAAATAAAAATGTGAATGTCAGAGGTAGCTGATATCATATTGGAGACACATTGTAAATATATGCCCAGGAACAGCCCTCTGTGTATGCTTTTTCCATTTTTTATTTTATTTTATTCTTTTTCTATTTCAAGGCACTACAAATGTACAGCTTCTTGATTATCAGCAATGATGGCAGTATTCTATCAGTGTGAAATAAACGTTTCAGTGTTTAATGTCAAACGTGTCATGAATGTGCTTCATGTTCCTGATGTCCAAATAACATGTCCACAGTAGTACATAATCCAAAACCAAACACATTGAAAAACAGGTCAAACGGACCACTAACACAATCAATGGGAGATCACAAAAATGCACGTCTAGAGACTAAAGTTCAAGTCTATTCGTAATGTTCATGTATGCCTGTAAGACCTCGCATAACATATCGACTTGACCTGTAAGGCAAGAGTAAAAGGTGTCTTCGTAGGTACATCTAGCCAGCAACATTCTCTCTCTGCATCCTAAGGGCAGGATGGCCAGCAAGAGGGTCCCGTCCGAAGGGCGCAGGATAAGTCAGACTTCCGCCGTTCTTAATATAGTCTGCTGCTACTTCGGCCGCAGGGGGAAGTAATTCAGCTGGGATCCGAGCGGTGTTAAGGTTGGCAGCGAACAGGGCATCGGGTATACCCTTGTGTGGAATTGTGTGCGCGTTCCAGGCTGCTGTAAAATTATGCAATCCAACCGCGCAGCATTTGGAAGCGATAGTGGAGACACAGTGTTTGACATAAGGGTCATCGATATCCAAGAACCCATTGTTTACCAGAGTGCACAGCGTTGATTTTAGCGGGTAGTTGATTCTTGAATTGATTTCGACCCACTTTCTCTCAGCAGCGTGATTTTGTTTAGATTGGCTTTGAATAAAGGGTGGCCTGTTGACGTTTGTTCGGTGGTCCCGGAGATTATCTTGTTGGTAAAGACATAAATAAAATTCTCTACCATGATCAACTCTGAGTTGGTCAAAAAGGCCGTGGTTAAGGCAGATTTCCCTGTAGACCTCGTCGTATATTGTGAGGTTGTTTTTGATTGGCATGACCGAAAACCCCATTATTTTACCGCTGAATCCATCCGAAGCAACGACCTCAGTCACCCCAAAATCCACAAGCTTCTCATTCTGGTCTGCGTGAAGTTTGTGTCCTGCATACTCTGCGTAGTACACATGGGGGTTAGTTTGGCGTGCAGTCCCCTCTCTTCGCATTTGAGTGTATGTAGGGGTCAACTGCGCTAGAGCACGCCTTACGACTCTTTCACCCAACCTGTATCCAGACGCTCTCAGCATCCCAGTCATCATTTTTCTTCCACAAACAGGCCCACAAACCGTTACTGCTGGTTGCACGAGCGAATCCACACCATGCTGTCCGAGCCACGCATAATCGTATTTATGGATATTCCTCCGTGCACAAAACTTAGAAATAGAGGAGATACTGGAACCCTTCTCCAGGCCATACTCATTCAGCAGAACCTCCCTGATTTGTTTGCACGAAAACCCACGCTGTTCCACTAATTTACGGATTAGAGCTTCATGCTCATCCAGAGCACTCCAGTCAGCCATACCAAAGCTCTTAACAGTCTCTGGCCATACTTGAGCTGCCACAGCAATTACTGCATTACTGTAGTAAACGAAGATAATGTAAGCTGTGCTGCACCCTATAGGTGCGGATATAAAATACTTAACTTTTTCAACACGTGACATTTACCTGTAGAAAGCAGTACTGTAGGATGTAAACATGGCAGACTTCACTTTTACTTCATGACAGTCAACTTTGAATTGGATATTTCTATTGCGTTTCTACTAATCCCACCCTAAGCACTAGGTAATGGCCGAAGTGCCCTTGAGCAAGGCACCTAACCTACAATGCTCCAGGTTGTCACCATACCCTAATAACTAAGTAATAACTAAGTCGCTTTGGGTTAAAAAGCATCAGCTAAGTGTAATGTAATGCAATATACTAAATTTACAAGATATGTGACAATATTTACCACAGACACATCTTACTTCTGAGAAACTTTAGTAGCCATTACAAAAAGGTACATACAGGTACTGTCCATACAGGGGGAAAAGAACATGGGATACCTGTACATTATGACTAAGAGAGAAGCTCTCAGACACATGGTTGAACAAAAAAAAGGTCTGTAGTAGCACAAACAAACCATACCAAAGGTCAATAGTAACACAAACATACCATTACTCAAATAAATTACATGACATCTCTGCTGAACAAGATTTAGCCATCACTAACAAGGTACACCGATTTGTGCACATTAACAACTGTGAGGAGTTCACTTCAGTAGTGCCAAAACATCACCCAAAAATCTCACAAATACCAGTTTACTGGCAAACATGGGCATCTGACACAGGATACAAGTGTCATTTTCATGTAGATATGTCTGCACGCATGGGGCACAGCCTGCCACCTGCCCACAGCATGCTGTGATGGCAAGCAAAGTAGTGGGTGTGTTTGTGCAGATTTTACATGCTACTGCCTGTCGGAGGCAAGTGTTAATAACACTAGATTGAGACAGCTCACACACCGTTTCCTTAACTTCACCTAATATTTCACATTGTTCCATGACCTGCAATAAACTAGCATTGATGCTACCAAGAGAAATGGATAGCTCCTCAAATTTTCCATCAACTTCTTCAAACACTCGGGCAGAGGACTTCTTTATTTCCAGTTCTACACCTTGCAGGCTCTCCAGCACTTCATTGTCTCCTGGATCGACCCTGAAAGAATTAAAAGCATTGCATAAAATCAAATGTATTAAATGCCTGTAATGATCTATAATGTGGTGTTTATGGTGACTGAACAGAATTAAAAAAAACAACAACTCTATAGTGCCAGTACAGGGATTAGTCTACCCTCATTCACACAGTAATACGCAAAGGGCTTAGCATTGCAGGTTACCTCTTCCGTTTGATGGTAGTGTCAAGCCTTCCAGACTTGGTTTTGGCCAGGTCTTCTGTTCGAATAGCATAGAATTTCCTGGTAGCCATTTTCCAAAACTCAAGGCCTAATATGGAAGACCGAAATTAATAACAATACAATCAAAGTTTTGTCACTTCTCCTAAAGAAACAATGCATTTTACTAAATAGTGTCACGTGTGAAATATAATTAACTTTGCATTGACATTGAAGGAATCTGAATAATATACTTGTAAATAACATTTTTTGATGTTAATACACTTCCCTATAATTGTTGTGTTCTTAGAACGCTGTTAGTATCAGACTCGAGTTTCCACGAGTGATTTGCTGACTTGTGTCTCTGTGCCTTAATTAGGTGTCAAGAGGTGTCTATCAATGTGCATTGGTTTCCTCCATTTGGTGTGTCTGAGGAACTCTCCCAGTCTTATGATTAACATACAGATGCTGTTTGGCACCCTCTGATCCTATTAGGAAGAAGATCTTTTGCCTTACAGTCCCCTCTACCATACAACTTACTATTGCATATTTATTCACGGCTGGTACCACATGGTGCGCCCACTTTTCTGTATAGGGCATTATATCCTTATATCCATTATATCCTTATTATATAGGGCATAATATCCTTTATTAGAAATGGATACTTGGAAGAATGGTGTGGGCAGACAGACATAGGAAGATGGGCATAGAAAGAAGCATGGATAGGCCTTGTATAGCTGGTTTGCTAGGCCTCTGCCTTCTGGAAGTGACGCTGGCTAGACTTTGCTTTGCTTTGCTTTGCTTTGCTTTGCTTTGCTGTGTGTGTGTGTGTGTCCATTGATCCATCAATGCAAAAAAAAAACCTTGTTCCTGATGTTCTAACCACCATTCTGACTGAGTATCCAAACTTACCAGTATATTGTCAACTCTGACCTACCTCTTGTCTCAGGTGTGTCTGGCAAGGCGACGCCTTTGTTATCACACATGGTGTAACTGTCGTCAGAATTGAGGAACGCTTGTACAGTCTGCCCCACCACCTGCACACCTTCTCCCTCAGAGATTGTTACATGGATGGTAGCTGAAAAATTGATTACATATCAACCATGCAAGATTTCAATAGCTATACAAACGTGGGACAAATCTGATCAACTGATCATGCTTGACGCAACACAGAACCATAGAGCCAAGTCAACATCAATGTAGTCTTCAGAAATAAACATTAGGGCTTGGTGTATATCTCAAAAGCCAGATTTTGAGATACGTATATCTCAAAATATAGATAGATAGATAATATGACATGCATCGACATACTGGGTAGAGTATGACATGGTGCTATAAAAATGGTGTATGCTTGTGCGTGTGAGTATGTATTGAAGTGTAATGTATTAGGGTGTGTGTGCTGAGGGGTTAACATGTGCAAAGTCAGTATGGTGTATGTTCAAGGTTTGGATGGCCTGAGGATAGAAACTCCTCCTTAGTCTTTCAGTCCTAGCCAAGTGGTTACTTAGGCATCTTCTAGACCTCAGTGGTTTAAACAGTCCAGGGAAATCAAATACTCACTGCATTCTGACACTTTCCCAAAATCGTCCACTTCTGAGACATATATTGGTCTTCGGACAGACTTGGCTCTTGGAGTTGGGTTTTGAGGTTTGGTTGGGTGCGTGACACTGCTCATCCATGGGCGACAGGGCTGTGTGGGCGTCGAACTAGAAGATGGTGTAGTAGATGAGGAACTTGCCAAAACATGTTCTTTAAATGTCCCCAACACAGCAAATGAGCCCCTATCTCTCATGCGAACTGTTCCAAAGTGCCCTCTCTGGTCCGGGAAAAAGGTCTCCCCTGTGATGTCATCCTCTAGGTACAAAGTGTCTGGCACCACCTTATCAGGGAGGGGGGAAGGAAAGGGGTTGATGAGACTACACTTACAAATGACATGTATGACAAAGTCATAATTTTCAGAATGCTAAATCCAAACACACCTATCCTGCAGAATAGGCTAATTATCTATACGTCACACAACTACGGGACTGTAGGTCATCAACAATCTGTACTTTACTGGAGTATTAAAACTTTTGGAAACTTATGACTTTCAGTTCACTGCATTTCAAGACCACTCCACTACATTTAAAATGATCATGAAGTACTTGTTACATTGACAACAAGTGGTGGAAGCACTCTACCCCTAACTGACAAATAACGGATGCTTACAATTGGTGGATGTCAAGGCCCATTAAGTCAGATGAGATTGTAAGGTCTTTTTTGCAGGCCTTGCTGCTTTAACTCCAGTGTGAAGACTGTTCAATGATAATGAAATGTCTAAGCATTTAAGTTTTCTTACATTTTAGAATTGACGCCAGTAGTGGTGACCGAACACTTACGTGCAGTGAATACTACTGAACACTTAAACCTGATGGAGTTCACGACCCATCCTCCCCCGACACACACACACACACACACACACACACACACACACACACACACAGTTAGGCCTACACTTGTGCACAGTTAGCCTAAACACCATTTGTGTGCTTGCTAAATGCACGTGTACTTAGCGAATTAGCATGCCATCGACACCTTAACGTTGACACAAGAAACCTACTGACTCGGGATTGCAACCTTTTAAATTACCTGAAATATCGCAACGAGTCGGTCCTGTGAGATGTCTCGAGCTGACATTGTTAGGCGTTTAACGCCTTGATGAAGGCTGAATTGTTGCTCCCCATCCATGTCCATCCATCTAAGAGACTGATAGCAAAGTACCAGTTCTGTTGGTAGTTTGAAATCAAATCGCCACCTTACGTAATACGCACCCTCAGCTTGCGTACACGACGTACACCATCCCCTCCCCGCACCCCCACATCGACGATGGTCCAGTCCAATCACGACATTAAAATGAAAAATTACAATAATGACTGAGGTTTATGTGTTTTTAATAAAGCAATTTTTCATTGTAAAAAGTCTGCCAAAAAAATCTAAACACAACAATTAATCCAATTTCCCACTTGCCGAGTACACCAGAGAAATGAAAAATTGAAATAACAACTCAATTTTCGCTTTGTGTCAGAAGGTGGAGCAAGCGGAACAATGCACTGCAAAGCGTTACACGGACCCGTGCCGTAACTTCACAACGTAAATTCATTTGAGTGTTCAGTAGAAGCGTGAAAGGAAGGCATAAAATGGTATCTGCATCACCGGCTTCTACCACAATTTCCCCTTGGCTTTTTGAAGTTACGGCACAAACATCATCTTATTTACCCCAAAAAACAACCGAATTGAAACTTGATGTTTGTGTACAATTTTGTTTATTGTCCTAAAAATTACAATAACTAATTTTTGCCAAAAATCGAAGTTACAACCTTTTGCCTTAGGGGGCTTCACATTGTTCATGGCATGTGTTGCTCTCGCCGCTAGGATGCTCTTGGTTGAGGTAATGTCCCAAAGATTTGTGTTGTGGTTACCGCCGGCTCAGCGCAAAAGACCCATGATTTACAGCGCGTCACGGTCAAAGTTCAACATGGTTCAACTTTGACCGCGACGCGCGCAAGAGCGGCTAAACGCAGACCAGTTCTTGCGCGTGCAAGCCATTGACAATAATGGGTTTCATAGCGCAGCGCTGCCACTTGCGCGTACAATGTGAAGCCCCCTTTAGTGCGGCAGTTTGGCTTTGGCACATATACATACACAAAACCCCCTCAATTATTACAAATAAAACTAAGCTAAATTATTATGGTGTAAGGAGACAAATCATAGCAAATAGGGTGACCTTTTGACCTTGTGTGTAATAAATATCAGTTAAATAAATACCTTTACAGCAGTCAATTACTATATATTATATTATATATTACACATATTAACAGAAGAGAGGGGTTAATTAACAACGTACATGATGGAGCGACCCACTTTCGAGGAAATGCTTTCAACCAACTAAGGAAGATTTTTTACTCAAACCCGCCCACATTGCAAAGTCAGACAAGTTGACACAGCCCTCTTTCGAGGAAATGTTATGATGAAAAAGCGGAAAAAAACAGCGGCGCAGGGATTCCAGATTTATTCAAAAATTAAGACAAATCGAGGATCAAGAAGGATGCTAAAAATGTATTTTCTTATTTGGCTGCTTAAACATGCCTACGCGTTTCGGCCAAACTGGCCTTCAACAGAGCCACTCAAAAACGGCTGCCACTCTTTCAAAGCAGGTCAATCAAGTAGGTCACATGACAGAGATCACTTGATTGATAGATCACATGACAAGACATGTTAAAAGTGAAAAGAAAAAAAGTATATAATTGAAATCAATATACACCATGTTATGAAGCATAACCGTTTAGCAAAATACACAAACATTTTCATATCAGAATTTTTCTTTTTTATCATCTCATCATTTAGAACAAGACTTTTATATAACTATGTGAATATGAAAAACATTTGCCACAAACTGGCTTCTGTGATATCATCTACAGCTAACATTGTGCTGGTGATGGTGGTTAGAAGAGAGGATAGGGGTGTATTGGGTCGAGGAAGGTTGTCCATACAAAAGAAACGTGAAATATCCCTGTTTAGGCAATTGCAGACTGTCTACTTCAGACTACCTTTCAACACGGTCCCACAAGTATCAACCAATAACGAAACATTTATTTGTTGCAAAAACAACATGTGTAGGAGTGTAAGCAACTTCTCACCCACTATAGACAGTATGCCAATGGAATTTAAATATATAAATCTTAGTTTTTGTTACCCTGTAGACCATAACACTGAAAGCATTCTTGTGTATTAGACGTCATCGGATTCCTCAGTCGGTTCTTCCTGGAGTGCCTGTGCTTCCCTGGCGGCGGGCACGTTGTTTGACGAGTCCTGTTTGTTTTTAGTCAGCAGAAAAGGCAAGTAGGTCTCCATGTAAAGGCTTTTGAACTTGGTGCTGCTCAGGCAGTAGACTATGGGGTCCAGCAGGAGCTCCAGGTACTCCAGACACTTAAGGCCATCGTAGACCTGCAGCGCGACGTCCTTGGCCTCCGGGGAGAACTCGGACCCTCGGCTGACCACCAGGAGCACCATGCGCGAGATGGTGCAGGGCAGGAAGCAGAGTGAGAAGACCAGTATGACGGACGCGACTAGGAACGACGCCCGCCGCAGCATGGTCTGGTCGCCCACCGTGTTCTGGCGGAGCCGCGTGGTGATGCCCACCGTGCACAGGACGAGGATGACGAACGGCACGAGGTTCTCCGTGAAGAACACGATCTCGCGGAAGACGTCCACAACATTGTCCTCGTCGCTGCACAGGCTCTTACTCAGCGGACGCAGCATCATGGGGATGGTCAGCGGCAGCAGGACCAGCCAGATGAGCCCGGCGATGAGCGGCGAGTGCTTGTGGATCTCCCGCGTGCAGTTGCGACCAGCATGGACCACTTTCAAGTAGCGGTACGCTGAGACAACGGTGAGGAAGACGATGCTGGCACCTCGGTTGAGGAAGAGGATGAAGAGCAAGGCACGGAAGACCACCTCGTTCTCGCTGCGCCTCTTGCCCTGCTGGAAGTTGTAGGCGCGCACAGGTAGGCAGAAGAGGAGCAAGATGTCCGCCAGCACCAGGTTAAAGAGGAAGATGTTGCTGGCGTTGGTCTTCCAGAACTTGAGCTTGAAGATGAAGAGATAGATGACCGACGCGTTGAGGGGGAGAGCTAAGATGAACTCCCCAAACAACACCGTGGAGTAGAACACATAGAGGGGCTTGTTCTGGGCCGTGCAGTTGTCCTCCAGATGGTCCACCTCCATTACGAAGAAATAAATCCAGTTCAGGAAAAACACAGCAAATGATCACCTCCTCATGGAAAGTGACAGCAAAATGATCACCTCATGTAGTCGATATCCTCAAACAGAGACCCTGGAGAATAGGAATGCATTTGGTCAGTGAGAAAAGTCTCAAGTTTCCCAAGCGTAGGGTGGGTGTTGTCACTAAACACTGACTTGTTCAGACTTGTGACAGACCGCAATAACCAATGAGAAAGAATCTGAAGTTGTGTGTGAAGTTAATATGGTGGTGCAGGACACTGGCAGCTTCACAGCCAATGAGACCAAAATGTCTGTTTTCACCTCACACCAGTACGCGCTCACATACAAATGAGTGACCCAAACACACACACACATCTTCAGACATGCTCTCGTGATTGGACATTTGAGGTCTTACATGATGGAGCGACCCACTTTCGAAGAAATGCTTTCAACCAACAATTGGAAGATTTTTTACTCAAACCCGCCCACATTTCAAAGTCAGACAAGTTGACACAGCCCTCTTTCAAGGAAATGTTTTCAACCAACTTAGGAATATTTTTTACTCAAACATGCCCACATTGCAAAGTCAGACAAGTTGACACAGCCCTCTTTCGAGGAAATGATATGATGAAAAAGTGGAAAAAACAGTTCTGTTTGGAGTGCTACAGGGTGTAACTCCTTTATGGTGCTCTTCGGCACAGGGATTCCAGATTTATTAAAAAATTAAGACAAAGACAAATCCGAGGCACTCAAGAAGGATGCATATAAAAATGTATTTTCTTATTTAGCTGCTTAAACATGCCTACGCGTTTCGGCCAAACTGGCCTTCAACAGAGCCACTCAAAAATGGCTGCCACTCTTTCAAAGCAGGTCAATCAAGTAGGTCACATTACAAACAGAGATCACTTGATTGATAGGTCACATGACAATACATGTTAAAAGTGAAAAGAAAAAAAGAAATATATAATTGAAATCAATATACAACATGTTATGTTAACCGTTTAGCAAAATACACAAGCATTTTCATATCAGCATTTTCCTTTTTTATCATTTCATCATTTAGAGAGCACAAGAGCAGCAGTATATTCTGAGGACGCTTTTCTGTATCACATGTAGATAACCTCACAAACAAAGACATACACACATACCTGGAATACTACATTCACAGTGGCCAAGTATCTTAGAGGAAAGGGGAGAAATACAGTTCTTTTTAATTATCTGTTTAATGTGCTTCACTACTATATTGTGTCATAAAGTACTGGGGGGAGATAGTCCTTGAGGGGAGAAGTCTGGGGGGAGATAGTCCTTGATCTGCTGAAGAACCAGTCTCTCAAAGCACTTCATGATTACAGGCGTGAGGGCCACAGGACGATAATCATTTAGGCTGGTGATGGGAGACTTCTTCGGCACTGGGATGATTGTGGCTGATTTCAGGCAGGCCGGGATGACTGCCTGGGCCAGGGAGAGGTTGAAGATTCTGGTGAAGATGAGGGCGAGCTGGTGGGCACACGCTCTGAGCACCTTGCCAGGTACTCCGTCTGGGCTGGCAGCCTTCTTGGGGTTCACTGCCAGGCTTGCCCAAGCTGATAACTTCATGTGGGACTTGTACAGTGAGTGGATGTAACAACACAATGTCAGCACAAGCTAACAAGACCTTGAATTTCCCCTGGGGATCAATAAGGTATCTATCTATCTATCTATCTATCTAACAAGCTAACACTTGCAGCTGCTGCCACATCATCCCTCTCACTACTAGATCTAATTGCTTAGATAGCCTACGTAAGCCACTGCATAGCTGCCAACTCTCACGCATTGGCCGTGAGACACACGCATTTGATTAGTTTCACACACTCACACGCCACACCCACGATTTCTCACGCTGAAGTGTCAACCCGGTCGGTCAGATGCCTGAAAAATGAGTTTAGCCTATAGATCTACCTGTTGAGCCACGGTTATGCTTTCAGAGACGGTGAGAGGGTTCAAGAGCACCCCCTGTCTGTGGAATTTTCTAAATTTTCTCTCATTTGCGATGCTACTTCAAAAGCCATCCCAGGCGCATTCCCCCGGCTTCAGGTAGGCCTATGCTTTGAGTATTTTTCACGCAAACGTGGTAGGTCAAATACCTGGCAGATGAGGTTCAACTAAACTAAACCTATACATGATATCACACATCATGTGAACGAGCGGAATCTAAGCTTTCCAATGATATTAGTTGCTGTGATAAATGGTTCGCGAGAAAATGATCATTGAACCGACGTGCAATTTAGGCTAATCATATTTGCATTTTGCACACAGTGCACACCCATTACTCTCGGTTGTAATATCTCACTAACCCTTCACACAACATGTGGCAAACCTAATATCACAATAAACAGCAAACCGTACCGAATACGAGGATATAAAGCATGCCTCTGTTTTTGAAATTGTAACACATTTCTACATAGCCTCATTGGGGCGAAATTATAATGTATTCTAATGTAAACTATTTGTCAGTAGGCCTACATACATTTTTGTAAATTGCTCAGTAGATTATCCCACTATCATGGTTCTTATATTGTCAGGTTCCAGCCAATCCCACTTACACAGATAAATGAATATATTTATATTGCCATGCTTTCCAGTGACATTAATGCAAAAATATAAAGAAAATCAAATAAGGAGACACAAATATTGATATAAAGCCTGACATAAGCCATATGCAAACATTCACATCATGCAGATATGGGTACATCCTGAAAAAGGAATAGCCTGTAGGCTATGGCCATTACAATGACCAATATATTATCTTAAATGAATAGCTGAAAAACACAGGTGACCACTTCTGCATAATTTCATGGAGTGCTGAACATTTCTGAACTGTGAAATGGACCATATGTTTTTGTGGTTGTGAACTTATTGCAATATCACCATCAACTATTCCACCTGTGTATGCATGGTTATAATTCTGAAGTGCAAAATAGCTTAGGCTACAGCACAAATATTTCCATAAAAATAAGCAAGTCTGACCTCTGAATTTATTTTTAAAAGTGCACCAGATTGATGCATTTAAAAGTTAAAATATACAAACATTTCTTAAATTCTTACAAAACACCCACCCACTTTTTAAAATTGTTAGTTTGGACCCCCCCACTATTGCCGTGCGAAATACCAGTGCTGTTTGTACGCCAAATAAATAATAACCTATAGGTTTATGTAAAACTCCCCATTAACAGCATCACGTCACTAACCACAGCTAGACTGCACAATGGTAGGCCTTCAAAAGCATGACATTTTCGCTTTAGTTTGATATTTAATTTACTTTATCCGCTTTCATGCGTTCATTGAACGTCCGCAGTGCTGTAATGGAAACCTTATTGCGTAGCCAAGTAGCCTATATATTCAGTTATTTTTAAATTATGCATGATTTACTTTTTATTAATTTCGTAGGCTGGCTTTATTTTGTTATATAGAAGTATCTAAATAACCTGGTAAAATGTACCAGAATTCAGGAAATTGCATTTTCTGGGGGAGGACACCCCCCCCCCCCCCCCCCTGAAATGTCCCACCCACTTTCAGAATGCCTCCATCGCCCATGGTCCTAGCATTAGGCTAGATCCCTTTGATACCAATGTTAATTTAACTCTGGGACCCTGGTCCCTACACCTGAGAACCAATGTACTTTTTTTTTACTGTACGGTATAATGCTGAACGAGCCAAACAAAAATTTCCGCAGCAAAATTTTGGTTGGCCCCACCAAATCTCACTCCAAGGTTTTTTGAAAAGTTGGCAGCCCTGCACTGGTCTGTGATGACCACCATGCTGTTAACACAACACCCCCAACACGTACCCTGCTTTTTCACACACAAATAAATGGAATGGTAAGTCATAGTTACCCCAGACACTAATGCTTGTTTTAGATCTATAAAGGATTTATCACAATTGTCAGTTTGTCAGTCATGTTTTTACATTTGCATATGCATGCTTGGAGAGGCTGTGCCCTCTCTGTATAATTTAAAATCCAAGCACAGCAGTAGCCAACCATTCATAGGAAGCGCAACATATGCTGCTTTGTCTTGGGTCTGGGACAAGCAGTTTTTGCTGAGATAAGATGCATCTAGGGCCCAACAGCCAGGAGTGAGTATATGACCCAAATACTTAACTCTCTCCTGACAGAGTTGCAACTTTTGTTTGGAGATTTTCAGTTCCACACTCGCCAGGAATGTTAATATTGCCACAGTGTCAATTTGGCACACCTCTCGACGGACTTGCTAGTAAAACATAATCGACATAGGTGATAATAATGCTTCATGACAGCAGAATGAATTTTGAGAGGTAAGATACCAGAGCTTTGTTTGAAACAGACGCTGACAAAACTAACAATATGGATCTGCTCTAATTGTAAATTATATTAATACACACACATGCACACACACACATCCACACACACAGACACACACACAGGCACACACACGCACACACACACAGGCACACACATAGGCTACAAGCATACACCAAAGTTGCAAGAGTAGGGGATGGAGTAGGAGATGGAGAGAATTTGACAAGCGTCATTTATTTACAGAGAGGATGTACAGGACTCAGCGGCGGTCGTATTTTGTACCGCTATGTGGTATATCTAGTTTTAGTCAACATCACCACCTTCGCCACTAGATGGTAGCATTCCATTGATCCGAAATTCACAAAGGCAATCAGCTGAACAGAGAGAAATGAGAGGAGCAGAGAAATGAACAAGACATCAAATCATTTATTTAAAAAATGCTATTAATCAAATTATGCTAATATGGTGCTTTCAACAAAGCAGATGAGCATAAGTGATACAAATACATGCAGCTTATACAGTGACATTCAAAGCTGATGGTCATTGTCAATAACAGTATAGCGCACATTTTAGTAAAATGAAAGCAGCATGTAGTCAAATAAGAACACCACTTAAATTGAGCACACTTTAAGACAGCAAGCGCAAATTATCTTGATATACACAAAACAGGACAGGCTCCCACAGAAAAACTTCTCCATCACTAAAAATTCATAAAAGTATGCCAAATCATGTGGGAAATGTGCTTACACATTATGATATATCAAGCAAAAGCAAAAGTTAAAAGTGTGTTTTTACATAGATCTCCATTTCTCGAGGTCACCAGTACTGACGGTACAAAAAAAAAAAAAACTAAAACAATTTTAAACAAAATGAAATATCACACACCTGGACCCTGGGACACTGTTGGATGTCCCCCAGTCACAATAACTGCAAGTTTACAAAACAACAAAACAAATGAATGCAGCTAGCCTAAGCAATACTTGTCATATTATGTCTGTTTATAGATCTTAACAGGGTTTTTTGTCCAAAGCAATTTACAATGATATCAATACACTTTACATCTAAATGAAAAATTAGCAGTCATATTGCCTAAATGTAAAAAACGTAATAGAATTAACAGCAGAATAAAAATAACCATAAACATCTAACTGTTTGGAGAAGTGATTAGTTAGCTACAAGGTAAACAGATTAGTCGTTAGACGCTTTTTGAATACCAAAACTATTGCCACTGTAGAATGAAGATTATTAGGTAAATCATTCCATCAAGGCAAAGTTTTGACTGTGACATTTTAGTGTTGATGCAAGGCCTAATTTAATTTAATTCTGGCTAGAAAGCCCATGAAGAGAGTTAACCGAGGAGTTACATGTATGTCCTTTGGCTGATTAAATATCAGACTTGACAGTGCATATGCATTTATTCATAATTTTATCAATAGTCATTCAAAATAATAGTATGTTTGGTAACACTTTATTTTATGGGGTTCCTTGTCCCACTGTATCTATAATGAAGTACAGTTTAACAACCAATGCTCAAGTCATATCACACATGTTGTCCATACATAATCTATTTTTGTGTACCTAGATCATTAGCACACATGTAAAAAGTACCCTTTGAGACCACTTTGGCAAAGTATTGTAACAAGCACAATTATTAGTATTATACCTGTACTAATGATCTGTAGGTATACAAAAATACATTATATTTGGACAACAGTATGTGATATATGAGATATTGTTAGGTTGTTACACTGTACCCTACTTTGTTATGTAGATACATTGGAACAAGGACCTCGTAAACTAAAGTCTTACCGTATGATTATAGTGTTTACTTACCAAGACTAAGTAGTAGAATAAACATCTCACATGAAAACAAGCCTCAGTGCTCATTCAGATAAAACTAAGAACAGACAGGCCTTAAATGGCATGAGTTCCTGCCTCTTCAGTTTTCTGTTTTTACCAGCATTTTGCTCTTGTGGCTGCTTCTGCTCATGTCTCCCTGAGATAAAGTGTGGTATGTGTTCTGGTTTTAGAGATGCATCCTTTGCTATATGTTTGTACTCACTGATCTTTTTCGAAATAATTTGAATGTTTGAATTTGAATTGTAATGTTTCAGCATCTGACAGCATTTTAAGAGTCTGTCCATCTTTTTCTGTACCACTTGTTCAACTGTGCTTTGCAAATGTATCCTAATCACTTGGAAAATGGGTTTTACGTTTTACAGATGAACTGTGTGTGTGTGTGTGTGTGTGTGTCTGTGTGTCTGTCTGTCTGTCTGCATGCATATGTGATGATTCCTGCTATATTTTAGTTTTCATATTGCCATACCCCACATTGACCACCAGAGGGAAGCAGCCCCACTGGTGCACACATTTTCACCTAATTTCTGTTGCTTATATGTTTTCTCTTCTAGAACATTGTCATGGTTTATGGGACCTGATCCAAAATTGTTATTGTCATTTGTACCATCCTGCATCAGCCAAGCTACATACCCTGCATTGAAATATGTTTTGGTATTGCTATGTTTACATCAGGAGTTGGAAATTGTACTAAAGGCACAGTGGTAGCCATGGAGATTCTGTCTCTTGTGTAAGAGCTGAGGTAAAGTCAACCAAGGTCAGGTCTCTTGTAAGAAAGGTGACATCTTGTTAGACTTAGGCTACCTATTAGATCAAGAGAAACAAGGCTGATGTATGAGAAGAATGATCCAGAGCTACCTGAAGATGGCCGAATCAGACTGACTGGGTATTCTATGCTAAGAGGAGAAATGTTTTTAACTCAGCATTCAGCAATGATTGTGTTGTAGTCAGCACTGACTGTCAGACTCACGTAATTTACACATATCTCACTTTGTATATCTTAAATGCAATGATGGAAATATATTTTCCATTAAACCAGCCCAGCAACCTTTTATGCAATAATACCAACTCGTGGACTTGTTATTTAGACTGATTGTGTAAAAAATAAGACAGGGGAAACATTTTATCCTGAAGAGAGTTAGGAGAGGCAAAGGAGCCTTCTGAAGAAGGCAGGGAAAAAAAGGAGAGAAAGAGTGAACCAAGTTCTCATAAATAGTGCTGCAAATTCATTTTAACTGGAGTTAATTTGTTGGGGAGGGAGCTTTGTCTAAAGGGAGCTTTGTTGTAGGACCCCTGAGTTTGTTTAAGCCATGTTGATCTCACCCACCTCTTGTGGGCAGTTTGAGGTAGTACAATGTTTATGTCTGTCCTAAAAACAGTGCACATGCAATTTATTACACATGCCATTTATTTATATATTATTAGTAGTAGTAGGATAGTAGTAGAAGTATTCATTTGATTTGTAAAAATACCATGTACAATTTTAAACATAAATGTTGTCATGTCATGCATAATCATAGGAACTGGTGGGTAGGCCATCTAAAGAGGACATAACTGTCTGCTGTGCAACATATTTTGTATTTTTAAAAGTATAATGCACTAACGCTGAATTTGATGCATCACCCAGAACCAAAATGACCATCAAACCTGTTGTTTTACTCCAACATGATAGATGGCAGCACAAAACTATTTTCATTGTGACTGTAAAACTCATTTGACTACATCAGTACGTTTTGTTGGGGATTGGTAAGGTAAGATGGCGGCGCCAGAGGAGCAGGAATTATCCCAGGCGCAGACTGAAAAACTCCTTCAGTTTCAGGTATGGTGGAGACATGTTTTAGCGATTATTTTGACTCCTGGGCTGTATGTCCGTGTCTGTCTTTGAAGTTGATATATTGGTTGTTAATCTCATAAGCCAGCTGCGAGAAGAAGTGAGCGAGTTTACTTCGACCAACAGACCTAGCTAGTTAGCAAACTAGCTTTTGCTCCGTTAGCTAACATGAACCACTAAACTAGGTGGTTACTCCTGAAAGCTAACGTTAGTTGCCTTCATATGGTATTTAGCATATGATCTAGATAGCTTTCTGGCTAGCTACGAGTGTCAGGACCACCGTTTCCCTGAATTCTTAGCAGCTATTTCAGCAACTCAGAGTAACTTACTGTTGATTTTAGAAAATTACAAGCCAGCAGGCCACTGGACCTAGCTCGTGATAAACAGGCTACGTTAACGGTGGCGACTGCTAGCTTGTTATTTAGGTAGTGCAATTGGGAAAGGAGATAAAATAAATAAAACTCATGCCATCCATACGAAACATCATTACAGCACCCATCTTTTTGTTTTACTCGCGAAAATATATTTTGAAGAATCAATCCCTGATCGTGGGATTGCTAAATTAGTCTACAATGTCTCTTGTTCCCTGTCTTGGTAGCTAATGACAGTTTATCGTAAAGGGAAACATTTTGGTAACATTAACTGTTAACGTTACTTGAAAGGCTATTCCGTACAGCCGAGGCTAGCTAAAAAGAACCAGGCCTCCCTACTTTGGCTCAAACAGTTAACGTTAGCTTGGTGAGATGGTCCCCAACTGTCATTAGGTGATGTTTCCCATGTCAATGATTAAATTGCTAACGTTATGTCAAATTTTGGTTCAGGTCACACATCATATGACAGCAAAGCTCACGTAAGTTTAATGTGTGACACGTCAATGCAAGATGCAAGTCATTGCATGGGTTAAGGTAGCCTACTTGAATTTCCCCTGGGGATCAATAAAGTATCTCTATCTATCTACCTATCTATCTATCTATCAGTCTACTTGCTTGAGTGGGGTAACCTAACGGTGTAGAACTAGGCTACAGTTAACAACGACAGTTAAATGCTGAACGGTAGCCAGCCAAGACGTCAATATTATCAAATAACATTAACCAAGGGCTCGCTAGCTGGTAAGATATGAGCTCTGAGCTGTTAACACCCTGAAGTTGGCGATCAAGCAGATTATCAAGTCATTCTCACTGCAGGCACCTTCGCTCAGTGGTCCCTTGTAGTGAACACTTCTGCCAAAACGTCTGCTTTTCTCTAACAGGACCTCACGGGCCTGGAGTCTATGGACCAATGTCGACGCACGTTAGAACAGCACAATTGGAATATCGAGGTGAGAACAGCTGCCTGTGACTAGCTGTGGCGTGTCTGGGTCGTTTCAAGAGATGTGCCCAAGAAATGAGCTTAAGGTAACCATGGATGGGTATTGTGTTTCAGGCAGCCGTGCAGGACAGACTGAATGAGCAGGAAGGAGTTCCCAGCGTATTCAACCCCCCTCCCTCTAGACCTTTACAGGTCAATACAGCTGACCACAGAGTGTATAGCTATATTGTATCAAGGCCACAGCCCAGAGTAAGTATCTTGCGTTTTGTTTTCTGCGTTAATTGTACACATTCTGGCAATATGGCTCATTTTCAAATGGAAGGTTAGAAGAGGAGATTTGCTTTTGACTGTCCTTTTTATTATTGCAGGGCCTGTTAGGATGGAGTTACTACTTAATAATGCTTCCATTCAGGTTTACATATTACACTCTTCTGGACATATTCAGGTAAACCTCGAACTGCTTCACATAATGTTCACCTTAATGTACTGTCTATTTATAGTGTATTTTTTATCCTCGATTGTGACCTCTTTCCAAAAATAAAGGACAATCCTAGTATGCCTCATTTCTTTTCACCACATAATTATGAATAAGCTGGGATTGCTTTAATGACACTAAATGACTCTAATGTGATTTCTCAATTGAAAAAATATAATGTCCGTAACACTGCTTTTGACTCCCATATATTTAATGCACACCAGGCAACGTTTCGACCCATTTTGCCTGAAGAAGACCCAGCAGGGTCGAAACGTTGCCTGTTGTGCATTACATATATGGGAGTCAAAAGCAGTGTTGCGGACTTTTTTCAATTGAGTAAGTTTTATTTTGTCCTGCACCTGCCAGAAGGTGGGATATGCACACAAAAACTGTTTGCTGAACGTCTAATGTGATTTCTCCCAGGTTCGCCCTGCGCTTTATCAGACCGGACCCCAGAGGAAGAGTTACAGACCCAGTAGGAGATGTGGTCTCATTTATTCATAGTTTTGAAGAGAAGTATGGCCGATCACATCCTGTCTTTTATCAAGGAACATACAGCCAGGTAAATTGTCCTGGATTTTGTATTAATTTGTGGTTTAAGTGGTTGGCAGTGGTGCTGAACGTGTAATGATATGCTTTTGCATGAAATACATTTTTAAAATGTCAGTTTTCTTTATACCTAAAATACGTGTCAATTTCCTTTTTCAGTCAAGTCTCAAATCAAATAAAAAAAAAAAAAATTCTACTATGCTCTAACAATGTCATGTGCACACACTATTGTGGACATTTGGTCTATTAGAGGTTAGTGCTAAGAGTTTTTATCTCGTGGTCTGTCCTCTGTAGGCACTGAATGATGCGAAACGGGAGCTACGTTACTTGCTAGTATACTTACACGGAGAAGAGCACCAGGACACCGATGAGTTTTGTCGGTAGGTCTTCCACCATACTCGTAGATTTTGGCCTCATTGGGCCGTGTCATTGAACGCTAATATACAAGTTCTTAGTTAATTCTACCTCCTTGTCCATACAGTTCCACGTTATGCACGGAAGAGGTCCTGACATTCATTAATACGAGGATGCTTTTTTGGGCGTGTTCCACCAACAAGCCGGAGGGCTACAGAGGTGACTATGTAACTTCCTCAAAAGTCAAAGAGTTTGTCAGATGAGATAATATATGTATGTGTTTCAGGTCTGTATATTTATCTATTGCTACTTTGCAATGAGATGATTATTTGACTCTTTACACACCCTTTGGAATTTGTGTCATTCACAGAGGTGTAGTTAGTGGGTTTTGTTTTGCCTTACAATAATGATATTTATTAGAAAGACCATATATTTGTTGCCAGTATAGAAAGATTGAAAATGTCAAAAAACCTACACGCAATAGAATTTTTAATTAACGGAAACTACCTACTGCACCTACAGTAGCATACTATAAGGAAATGAGCTTCAGAAGGGAATAACTGTGGTGTGGATCAGTGTAGATGATTAAGAGTAAACCTCTCTTCCTGTGTGTGTGTGTGTGCGCTCATCAGTGTCCCAGGCCTTGCGAGAGAACACCTACCCCTTTCTGGCCATGATCATGCTTAAGGATAGGAAGATGACCGTGGTGGGCCGGCTAGAGGGGCTCATCCAACCAGAGGACCTCATCAACCAGCTCAACTTCATCATGGAGGCCAACCAGACCTACCTGATGTCCGAACGCCTGGAGAGGTGAGCACGGCTATCAGTTGTGCACTCAACCATATCTGGATCCGAAAGCCATCCGCATGGCTCAATGAATTGCTTTCACTGCTGTAATCTCAGTGCAGTTTAAGCTCACGGTCACTCATCTTGCACTGACCACTTGCGAGGAATGTTTTAGCATCACATGACCCCAGAGTGTGGTTACAGATAAGGACAGATGTTTATAATGGAAGATGTTTGTGCATGTGTTATGCATAGGAATGTGGTTCACTCTGTGTGTGTGTGTGCGTGCGTGCGTGTGTGTGTGTGTGTGTTCAGGGAAGAGAGGAACCAGACGCAGGTCTTAAGGCAGCAGCAGGACGAGGCCTACCTGGCTTCACTCCGAGCAGACCAGGAGAAGGACCGCAAGAAGAGAGAGGAGCAAGAGCAGAAGAGGCAGGAGGAGGAGAAGGTTCGCCAGGGCGTGCTGGCAGAGGAGAGGAGGAGACGGGTGAGGGAGGCCAACCGCATAACACTTCATTTTGTTCTGATTTATCAAGCCGTGTTCCAGTTTAATGGGCAAATATACTGCTCTCTGATTTATTACTTTCTAAAAAAAATAAAACAAAAGGCTTACAGGTCTTCAGAAATGAAGGTTATTATTACTGAAAAAAATTAGAAGAATTATTACTGAAAAGATTACTTTGCTCTGTATTCTCTTTTGAAAATATTACTTTGCTCTGTATATTTTAGATTTCCTTTTTCAGGATAATATTCTAGGATATTCTATGATGTCAAGGGAATGTTGCAAAAGCCGAGATAACGGGACACTTAAAACCCTCAATTATATTTGTGGGATTATCCAGCGGGGGTGTCATTTCTGGAGGCCAATAATATATCTTGTTTTTACCTCATGGACATCCTTCAGAATCTGAAAAAGGGTGTTTTCAGTCAAAGTCAAAACGTTCCTGACCTGTGCAGTTAGCTGTGTTGCAGACCTTTTGACAGAGCTTGTGTGTGTGTGCGTGCGTGCGTGGGAGCATGTGTGTGTTAATGAACCCCTTCAAATGATTAAAGATGTTGCCTGCTTGCCTTCTGTAGACACTCCAGGAGGAGAAGGAGCGCAAGTCTGAATGTCTCCCCCCAGAGCCTGCCCTGGACGACCCTGACAGTGTTAAAATAGTGTTCAAACTCCCCAATGACACGCGGGTAGAGAGGAGGTTCCTCTTCAGCCAGTCACTAACGGTAACCACCAGTAATGAAGCCACTCGAAATCCGCATTTTTTGTGATGTCATGCTTTCGGTATTATCAGATTAATCATATTTTTTTGTTTCTCTCCACTTCGTCATTAGGTAATACACGACTTCCTGTTTTCTTTGAAAGAAAGCCCGGAGAAATTCCAGATAGTTACAAACTTCCCCCGCCGAGTCCTTCCCTGCCTACCTACGGTGGAGCAGCCCAACCCCCCCACACTCAAGGAGGCCGGCCTCAGTCGGTCAGAAGTCCTATTTGTGCAAGACCTCACGGACGATTGACATCTAGCTTATCTCCCTGGCTCGTGAAAAAGCTTCTTTTTTTTTTTTTTTTTTTTTTTTTTTCTTCTTTTGTATTTTATTTTGTCGAATGACCATTGTGCACAAGGGATCACTAAAATTAACCTCTGGAAAATATTTCAAGCCCCTGTCCCACTGTCCCTCCTCCCAATACCCGACTCAGACTGATTTGGTTTTTGTTGAAGGAGAGCAACGTGAACTGCCCTGTAAATACAATACCAAGATATTTAAGAACACGCCTGAAATTCACTATACTTTAACTTTTTTTTTAAAAAAATGCGAAGTTGACCATATAATGTACGAAACGACCAAAAGCAGTTTGAGGGGTTGAAAAACTAATGGGCTACTTGCACCTCTTAACTGACTGAGATCAAAAACTAGGGACACAGCTTTTACATGTGCCCCTGTCTATATAGTATAGTACAAGTGTGCCCATAGTGTGCCTGTGGTAATTCATAGATGCCTATTTTGCCCTTCTACCATCTGAATGGGCCGGTCATGTAAAGATGTAATTTTCCAACTATATAAATTAAACATTTTAAAATGTTGTGGTGGTTTGAGTTTGATAATATTGCTGTCCAAGCTTTTGGTAACGTTTACATTTCATCCTGCCGTTGGGCACAGCTAACATTGAAGCCATGTCGGTTTTAGTATTTTTGTAGGTATGTTGGGGGAAAAAAGAATAAAATATAACTACTAAAATATGTATTATAGGGTTATTAGTTTTATCCTTTCTTAATACTTAGTACAGTATAGGGGTGTGATGGTTGAGCTAACCTTCCTTCCCCATAAATCACTTCAGGAAATGTGAATGACAATTTGGCACTCAAGGTTGGAGCATTGTCCACGATTTTGTTTTAGAACTGCAGATGTATTATTTCACATAATGTTATGAAACGGAAAGAAAATCTGAATAATGAGGGCATTTCTCAGTACAGTTCAATGCCACATCTTTGACGTTATTTTGCCATGCCACAACATGACATTCATAAAAACCTGAAATGAAAAGTTGCAGGAATATTGGAGAAGATTTTCAGTTTTTTTATACATCAGTTTTATGTCTGCCTAAAATACCCCAGTTATGTTTTGAACGGTTGAACCTTAGCTTGAGTTTAAGCAAACTACACTATCCCTTGGGATTCATGAAAACGTTTACTTCTTGGCACAAGTGTGTTAGCTGCCTGATGGCCAACACAGGACTGATTAACAGAGATTATTGTCCAGTTTGGCTTAATTTGACTGCTTTCTACTGGTAAAATCTTTGTTTTCCCTTTGAAATCTTTGAGTTGAGGGTATGCTACACTGATCGGTTCTACAGAACTGAGTCACTTTGACACAAACATAATAAAAAAATATCTTTCCCGACCCTTCTGGCATACAACTATTAGTGATGGTATCATGGTTGGTTTCTTTTATGAACAGAGAAAACATATGTTCAGGGAAAGTATTTTTCTAACACAGCTGCACAAGTTCTGGATTGTTTACTAAATTACTGAACTTTATTTTAGAAATTCATTGTGTAATCGGTGGGGGATTTCCCACAGCAGCCAATCAACAACCAAGCCTGTTTAACATCAAAAAGCATCAAAAACAATGCTTTGTTGAAAGCCCCTTCAGATTGGCCAGTCAGCTGAGACCAGTTCTAAGTGCAGTCTTGACTTTAGAATGTAGGAAAGGCACCCAGCAGATGTTCAAGTGAAATAAATGTCCTTAATTTTTTGGAGATGGTTTGTGTCATGGCACATCCTTTGCTTTGACTTACTCAGATCTGGTGTGCTCATTGCTACAATACTTTGGCATTCTGTAAGACAGGCAGGGATGCTAAAGAACCGCACAACCAGGATAGTCAGCAGAACTGAATGTGTCAGAAACTCTTTTTCAGGTCTTACCCAGTAGATGGCACTGAAGCCTCCATATCATACACATCATCTGCTTATTTCTATATTGTAATGTGGACATAACTTTGGGGCCCGCAAGATCTTAAAAATATCAGAAAATATTCAGAGATTTCACTTTTTTTTTACAATGTGTAATTTATTTGCGACTGCCACACAGTAGTCAACACTTCAATTATGTGGAATCCATAAATTTCCCAATAGTATATTGACAGGAAAGGAACGATTCTAAAATTCACAGCAACTCATTCACCACGTCACTGATACCTATTGAGCATGTAAGAAAATAAAAACAAAAAAAGCTGGTTTTGGATACTCACATTTGTTAACGATCACTATTACTTTGTCTTGCAAGGCGCAAAAGGATGCACTCAAGGTGGCATAAAAGCAGACGGGCAAAGGCATCACAAAAAACGACTGCACCAAAGGAAATGAAGCAAGACCAGTCAGTCTAAAATACTACGTAGGCTTTAATGCACCTCGTTACTGAGCCGTGCACTAGGCGTTAACACAGTGTAAGGTAATACGGCCAAGCTCCAGTGGTCAAATCTCCTTTGCTCAACATTTCAACTATCCTGATTGTATTTCCGCGTTAAGAGTTGTATAGCTCACAGTGATGCACAAGTTGAACCGTGATACTGAGTAAATGCTGTCCAAAGGATGAAGAGCTGAGCAAGGTTGGTCTGACACCCCAACAGCTCATGGGAAAAAAGGAAAAACACAAACACACACACACACACACACACACGAAAAGAAAAGAAACAAAAACACAAAATATAAAAACGCATTTCTATTGAGTAATGGTCTAGAAAGACAGGAGTAATCATTGTTGTACTGGTATACATCATACATTTATTAGTGAACAACCCTCTCAAATCAGCCACAACAATTAAAAAAAATATGATTGCACTACTCGGTAAAGCAGAACTAGCAACTTTCATTTAAAAAAAGTACAAATCTTAAAAATTTCAATCAGTATACAGATGTATATATAATACACTATAACTAGTTATATGTTAAATGCTACAAACAATATGATTCCAATGGAATGAAAAAATTATAGCATTAAGAACCATTTTCCTATATATAATATATATATTAGCTTTTTTATTTTTTTTTCTTCCAAATACAAACATGGCAAAAATGAGGTAACTGTAAATGTGCAAGTACCAAAGCAAAATATCTTCCTAACACAGAACACATGCCCCTGGCCTGGTTGGCGGGTGGGTAGTCTGGAGTTCAGGCGAGGACCCCTAGAGGCCAGGGGGAGTATAAGAACAGTAAACAATCCACTATCCCACCACAGCAAAATCATTGGTAAACAATCAGTGGCATCTACTGAGCAATCAATAAATCACAAATCCTAAATAATATGTCAGCTGCTTATTGGAACACAATTTTGCACCACAAAAGCTGTGAGATTATTAATTAATTGGATCACAGAAAGACTACAAGATTCTATTTTTTTTACCCTTTTGATATTTTGTATATCGTTAAAATGATTTTGGTGAGGACTTAAGGGAATTTGGGATTTGTGAAGAAAACAAAGCCAAAAGGAGTGGGACATTAAAAACAAAGACAATGTTAAGCATAAACAGCAAAAACAAAGGAGATCCCTTAAACTGTAGTGGTCAAGTTTGTTTGAATTCCATTTCTTAAAGTGTAACAATAGGGTTTGAACATTACAATAGGTAAGGGCAACAGACCTTTTTGCTATTTATTTTTCTTTTAATAGTAGCAGTAGTAGCAATAGTAGTTGCTCTCAAACAAGTTTGGTGGAAGCCTGACACCCAGACAATACATAACTTGATCATTTTTAAGGCAGATGTACTTGATCTGATCACCTGGGCAGTTAAGAGTTGTTGATGTTTTTTCTCCTTCTAATAAGGACACCTTTACATAGGTTGCACTGACAACAGAGAGATGCATAATAAAAGACAATACTAATAACACAAGGAAACAAACAAAAAAGAACAAAGTAAAAAAAAACAGTAAGGTAACAGGAACCCCCCACCATTTTTTTTGACCCTCAGGTGACCATTGCTGACCATTTTTAAGGGTGGGGTTGACACAGCATGCTGCTTGGAGTACATGATCTTCATGGTAGACTATTGCATTCCCTTAAGTGAAAGTAGCAACATACCTAAAATAGAACATCTAGCACCTTGTCACTATATGGCTTTCGATTATCTAGTTTTCAGGCGTGTATTTCAGTCACTGAGGCAACAAACGTAAGCATAAATGTGGTACGGAGGAAACCATGTGTTCAAACCAGCTCTATCCCCCAGAATCTGAAGAGCTCCATTTCTATTTTTCCCCTCCCGTGGTTCTTGTTTTTCTTCTCTCTTTTTTTAAAATCTTTTTTTCTCTTTTATGTTTTTTTGGTAACAAAGAATTAGCGCAATAAAATCTTGTAGTCATTCAGTTCTATTACAAATGTGTGCAGTACAATGCATGGCAGTAATTAGCTGAGCAGATAGTCCCCAACCCCGATTAACCCAAAGCCAACTAGAGCTAGCAAAAACCGATGGGGACCTGGTCAGACATGCATGCATATGGTGCACAATTAAATACGTCCCCGCCCCATTTCTAGATATCTTCCACTGAAAATACACACTTGTTCTAGGTTTTTTTTTTTGTAATTTTCTTAAATCATGCAAACACCTTTAGAATATTTCTTGGAAGTGGTTTAGGTAGGATAGTGTGCACAGCGGCACAAACATGGGAGCACAACCGCTATGCGTGTCGTTCAAGTACAAGAACATGGAAAGGAAATGTATAACAGGTTTGGAGTAACATACACTGATGATTGGTTGCAGTGACGCAATACCTCTTCTTTCTCTACATTATATCTCCTTTTCTTTTTTTTCTCTAGCATGCCTGACTTTATATGGTGTAATATCCACTACTACCAGCAAAAATTAAGTATTAGTTGTTGATTACATTAAAAATACATATGGCCTGAGGAAAACAACCAACAAAATTCAAATACATCCCCATGGCATCATTCCCATGGCAACATCCCCATTTTAACGTGTTTTCCTTATTCTTCGTTACCGAGAGGCCCTGAGTGATTTCTCTTTTAAACTTAAAATATATGCCAGTGAACACGTGTGTGTGTGTGTATATATATCAGATTAAGTAATCAAAACTGGGTTAAACTCATTACAATGGCTTCTTTTTAATATTGTTTTCTTTAGCTGGCACACATTTACCAGAAACGTTTTAAAACATGGCAAGAGGTCCTTGTCTCCCCCCCAACCTCCCAAAAAAAGGAAGAAAAAAAAAACAAAAAAAAAAAAACCAACTCATGTCCCCCATCATATGGGCTCTATCTGCTACTCAGTGCTTTTCACGGGTAGGAATATTAGTTCTGTAACCACAGACCAATTTCGGAAAGAACCCCCACCCCCCTCCCATTTCATATCCCCCACAATCGGATACCATTTTGGAAGTTTAAGTAGAGTGAATTGAACACATTACAGTGCATTACTTGTAAGACCCAACTTGAAGGATGCCGTTTAAATCCCTTCCTGATCATGGAAACTACGACAGTCAACTGGCACGCAGGAGAAGTGTCAATTACATTAACAGGGTATTTTAAAACATTCTTTTGTCTTCAAAACAAGACGATAACTTTTAAACCTTTCACACTGAAGCTATGCATACAATGCTTTTTTTTTTTACCTTTTACATCACTTTACACCATTAACATGGCCTGAGACCTGACAGCGTTGCCAAAATATAACACACATACACATACCATGTTAGTACTCTGACCTTGTCCTTCAAATGTTATCTAAGTTAAAACCAATAAATAACACCATTTAAAAACTGTATACTCTTAAAACAAGTGGAACTGACAAAGTATATATATTTTTTTAAGATTAGTAATAGGTTTGTGCTTGTCAAGGTCGTAAGAAGGCAGAGCTGAAATCTTGAGTATATTGAATATTTGGCTCAAAACAAGGAAAAAGCCTGGTCTTCCACAAACAGGAAGAAAAATGTCCCATTCAAACACTCACTGCACATATTGCTTTCTGCAAAAGGGCGTCGACCTCTCCAGTGTCAGCTTTGAATGTCAGGTGTTACTTTGACGCTTCTTTTCTCTTTCCTCAGCTCTACCACAAATGCAGAGGTGCAATCAAATGACAAAATATATGCCATCCAAGACTCAAGGGCCCCTCTGCTTTAAGATAGCATTAGTCTTTTTTTTTCTCTCTTTTATAGTTTGATTACTTCTTCCTCTTTGTTTACTGGTGTCTAATTGTTAGCATGTGTTGGAAATTTCTCGATTAAAATATTGCTAGTCTAAAAAGGAGTCCATGCAAAATCCTCTTCCAGGCATTCTCTCCAGGCTGTCTAGGGCCCCTCTCTTTTCTTTTGCTTTCTTTTTTTTTTCTGAAGTGACAGCTTGTGGGTGTTTTGGGAGAAGGGCGCACCATGTTGTACCATTCGCTTTTTGACCCTGGAGGGCGTGGGCTGAACATGGAGGGCGTGCGGGGGCATGGTGTGGTGGCTTGTGCAGTGAGGCCAGATGAGCAATGGCAAGAGGCAGGCAGCCCCCCCCCCCCCCTCCCACCCCCCCTCACGCCGTGAGTCTGTGCCAGACGGGGTGTGCCCGATGCCAGAGCAGCGATGGTTAAAACACTCCATTTCATTGTCCCGCAACAACCTCGCGCCACCCTCCCCACCCACCCCCAAATGCCTCCCCCTGCATAAGGGGAGGCTCCTAAACCCTTTTCAGGTCCATGTGAGCAAGTGGAAAATGTTGGGGAGGAGGGAGGGTTAGGGTTTCCAACCAGGTGCATGTCCATCGTTTGAAGTCATATTTTGCGTTGGATCGTTTTTTTTTTCTTCGTTTTTTTCTCCTTGTACATCAGGCGTTAAAAGATTCTGAACGTTTAACCACTGCAAGTCATACTTTCACAATAGCATTCGCAGGTGAAAATAAAGTTTTAAAACTAAAAATTGGATAGCGATATTGAAATTGTCGATACATTATTGCAAAAAACGTACATTATTTAACAAGTCACTTTGCCCATCACCTACACAAACATGCATCTATGGTGGTCAAACGGTTTCTTTTGAACCAGTGGAATGGCCCAGTAACTTCAACCAACCAACTGTTTAGGCCTTCTCTGTTCGCCTGATTGCACTATCTGCATATCCAACCATCCCCTCATCCCAGTCTTATAACTGCCTCTCGCTGCTGACCTTATAGTAGCGCCTTATGTGAAGAAAAGCCAGAATAACTAGAGAACATTCCATTAACAAAAGAAAATAGAAAATAAGAAAAATGGCAACTCATCACATACATGTTAAATCTTTGGAATCTGCAAAACACGAGGGCAGAAAAGAAAAAAGGTAACTTGGAAAGGAGAGAGATTAAATTCCATAACTATTGGTGGCTATAGTAGGCAGTAGCGTTGATGAAACTCACACGACGATGCACAGCAGAGGTCAAACACGTTCCATACAAAATCCAAGATTGCTTATTGGTTGAGGTGGGGGAGGGGGAGGGATGTTGGTATCAGTTTGGCTGGAGAGCACAGGTTAGGTGGCAAGTCATCCCCAGTCACAGGCTCCAGTTGTGTTGTCATTTTGTTGTTTTTTTTTTGTTCTTCTTCGTCCTGTGTTTTTTTTTGTGCTGTTTCCCCAATGCAGGACTTGGAGCTGGCTCAATCGACGTCCCGGTGAGCCTCCGAGGCGTCGGCTCGACAGATTGGACACGTGCGATTGGTCTGCAACATACAGGGACGGACACATTTACCAATATTCAACCCTACGATAACGACAAGCCATGCATGAGAGACTAACAAAGACAACATGGACAAAAGAGCAGAGGAACTTACCTTTAACCATTTGTCCACACACTTAGCATGAAACTCGTGGTTACAGGGTAGTACTCGGAGTAGCTGCCTTGACTCAAAATCGCTAAAGCATACAACACACCTGTTGTGGGGAGCAAATAATATAAACATACCAATGTTAATATTGGTCATCAACAAACAGGAAGCAGAACATCATCATGCATCATAGAGCAGTGCTTACAGAGTTTGTTCAGATTGGTGGTTCTCGGGATTGAACCGGTAGGACGGAAGCTGTTCTATGTCGGCTTTAGTGAGTCCTCGCGGTTTGGCCTCGCCAAGTCTCTCGGCCAAATTGAGCAATGCCTGAGAAGAATTCAAATTCCAATTTTACAATGTGATAGACCTCAAAAATATAAGAACCATCATCTACGTCTCTTTTTCATTAAAAGGTCAGACAGGTAAGAATTTAAAAAATCTTCTAAATTACCTCATAGTTCTCCATCTCTACATCATCCACATCCAGGTCAAGACTTATGGCTGGGCCCACTGCAGTTGGAGGCACTGGAAGCATTGAGCTGCAAAACACACATTACCTCAACCACCTTTCCAATCCCATGAAGCTAGCAACAGGAACTTTCTGACCATTTCATAAACTGCCCATCTTTTAATGTTTCACGTTAAATAGAGCATTTACGCTTTAAGCATTCCCAAAACCTAAAATACACACAGAACCAACACTGGCTAAACATCTGGACAAAATAAATACAAAATTATGTCCATGAAAAGTTAGTGTGAACTGAACGGATAGGATGGCACTTACAGGAAATAAGGTAAGAATCCAGGGTAGTAGGGGGGCGGTGGAGGGGGCGGGGGCAAAGGCTGCTGTAACCTGTATCTCTGTCCATTGACACGCCTTGGCAGGACATGGGGATATGGCTACAGCAAACCAGAGCAGAGACACACAATGTAACCAGAATACATTAAATGCCACAATAACCAATAACAGTCTGACTAAAATAATCCAGTCTGAGAACTGGAGAGGGGTCTGGGTCGCTTACCACTCCAAAGGGCAGTTCCTGGTGAAGTGGCTCTTGAGGAAGGTACTGCAGGGGCATTGAGGGAGGCATTGCTGGTGGATGATGTGCAGAAGGATAGGAGAAAGTCCCCATGGGGTGCTGGTCCCCTCTTAGGTCAACTTCATTTTCTACCCTCTGCAGAGGCTATGCAAGAAGACATATTTTAGCTCGTAGCCAAAAACAGACCTCAAGAAGGGTATAGATTTATTGCATGCGACATCCCAACCACCAAAACCAACCAAAAGTTTGAAGGCTGGAGACAGCCACAGACCTATGCTACCACTATACCCCATGGGTACAAGAAAACAATCAGAGGGCATTTAAGTCTACAAGCTAGACTTCATTTAGACACATAAGCATTAGCCTAACATTGTGACAACAATTGTGTGTGTGTGTGTGTGTGTGTGTGTGTATAAAAAATATGTTTGAGGAACCATACAATATAAAGTCTGCTTAGGGAGCCTTATCAAATCACATAAAACAAACATCATACAATCTGAACTGCCGATTTGACAAACTTTACCATTGGCTCATTGGTCAATCACCTGAATAATTTAGTAGGAAATCTTCAAATCAAACCTTTTCATTGACTTCAACGTAAAACCGAAGTTATGTCCGCCCAACAAAAAATAAAAATATTCTGGTCGAACAGACACTCACCATGCGCGGATGCTGAGGCTGCAAGGGAACAAACTGGCTCAGAGGAGCAAGGTGTGGTGGCTGGTGTGGGGGCACAGGTGGAGAGGGGTGCAGTATAAAATGCTCACTGGAGATGAGTGGCGGGAAGGCTTGGTAAGACACTGGCAAATGCTGCATTGTACATGCTTGGATTAGCTGTAGAAAACATAAAACACACAGAAATACAAACAATAAACATAAATTATTAATTGTAGAGCATTATTTAGGCTACTTGGGTCATGTCAGCATCTTTTGACATTTTACACAGTTTTGTTTCAATTTAGTCTGGAACCAACTAGACCACAACATTTTAAACAGTTTCCTTTTTTTTTAAAAATATTAAGGTGGCATCTCACCAATAAGCCCTACAAGTGAAAGTTACAGATCATTAACTTTAGCAAATGCTTACTTGTATGAGCACATAAATTACATTCTACACACCGTCAACAGTTTGATCATGTACCAACACAAACATGACACAGGGAGTGGATATGTTGACAGCACAAATGCAATGGCTCAAGCAGACAACACGACTTGTGTACCATTTTGACATAATACTCTTCCGTCAGTCTCTCCTAAGCGTCACATTCTCAGTGCATACACGACCTGGACCATTTCAATTAGATGCTACAAGTGAACTTTGACTAAATGTCTGAGCTATTGCGGCTAACAAGTGTCTACATACTCCTAATGGGAGGAACCTGAACAGAAGCAGTTTAATGGCTTTAACTGAAGCTGAGGTGAGTGCAAAATGACATCTAATCTGCATTACAAAAGAAAACACAACAGAGAGGGGAAGGCTTGATGGTTGTCTACAACAAAAACACTGACACAGAATAAAGCTGGAGTGGTATGGGGTCATAAGGTGTACACTACACAAACTTCGCTGACAATCCAGCTCTTCCTTTTCAAACTCACAGGAGGAGGAAGGCAGCAGAGCAGAGAGAGCTGTCCGCTGAACATTACCGAGCATGCTGGGAGCTGCTGAGTGTTGCACCCTGGGATAGGTTGCCCGGTGTGGATAGGAAAACCGTGGGTCGTCACCGTGGTAACTGTGTAAGATATTGGGACTGATCCTTGGTGCATCTTGAAGAGGAGAGATACAGAAAATATCATTTCAACAAAATGAACCCAACCAACATGACCTTGACCCCCTGCGCAGAGTAGCGGAGACTGTGCCCCAAGGACTTGTCCTAGTTCCATGGCTCCCACAGAGCCTCCTACCTGCTCGTGAAGATCCACCATGATGGGACTCTGCTGAGGAGGGTGCGTGGCAGGGTGGAGCATACGTGGCGGTGCGCTGGTATGGCTGTACTGTCTAGACTCATCTAAAGGAATCTGCTGCTGCTGATGCTGCGGCTGCTGAGAGAAGAGCGAGTGGTGGAAGTTCTCATCCTGGTGTAGGGAGCCGTGCAGGACAGGCCGATCTCGTTGACCCCACTGTCGTCGTAATGGAGGGCTACATCAGGACAAAACATACATGACTTAGTTGCTGTGACGGTGACCAGAGCAATTCCAGAAATCTTTAAGAGTGGGTGATTTAAATAGATAAATAGATAGATAGATAGATAGATAAGAGATACTTTATTGATCCCCAAGGGGAAATTCAAGGTCCCAGTAGCTTAAGTATAAGTATATATACTCAAACACACAGTGAGGTGAAGCACACACTAATCCCGGCGCAGTGAGCTGCCAGCAACAGCGGCGCTCGGGAGCAGTGAGGGGTTAGGTGCCTTGCTCAAGGGCACTTCAGCCGTACCTACTGGTCGGGGTTCGAACTGGCAACCCTCCGGTTACAAGTCCAAAGCGCTAATAAGGACAGTAAAAGATAAATCTTTACATCTTACAAATTTACATCAGACTGACAGGGTTATAGGGTCCCAGGCACTAAAGGTGCTAAAATCTTCAGTGGGCTTCAACAAAAGCTCTTACTCACCTTCTCCTGAGATGAACAGGGGTGTTGCAGGGCTCCCCAAGGAACCTCCTCTGATTTAAGGGGGCAGGTGGTGGCCGCCTATTCACTGCTATTTCCCATGGTCGCATTTGTGACGTCGTGGGGACGAGTCACACTCGGGAAGAGGGGGACCTTCAGTGCTGGAGGCACTTGTGTCTTGCTGCTTTGGATTGTCGTCACTCTGATAGAAACAAGAGACAGTTGGCCTACATCTTCAATTGAATTGCTTTCTCAAAAACGCCAAATTTTGATTGACACCATTTTTGTCACACACAATGTAATGTCATTAAAAGTTTTTTTTGACAATACATTGCAGGGTTGCATGCAACTCTTATAAATTAGGCAGCAGCAAGTGACATATCCAAATAATCGTTTATATAGCTGTTCTTTATTTTAGCTGTAACGTGCAAGGGTAACTAACATGGAGATGGTTGAATAAGAAAGCTATGATGAGATGGATGATTAAATATCGAGAGTTCACCGTCCATTTTATTTAGCCTAATAAAGAAGTTTAATTATACTGCAAGTCAGTTAAAGGTTTTCATTAGAAATGGATTCAATCACTTGACAAGAGAAGTATGCCATTGTTAAGTCACCCTATTTCCCAAATTCTCTACACAGCTATGTAAACTATCCAAACGAGCACCTAATCACCCTCACACAACAAAACAATTAAAAATCTCGACATACGATTTGTCGGCATATTTGGTTCAACAACGAGAAATTAAAACATTTTTATTCGGCTACACTGACAAAACACAAAGGACTGTGCAGTGCAGAATGAGAGTACTGCAACTTTAACAACAAAGCAAGGAAAGCCATGTGCTCAGAGGGAGAAACAAAGCAATAACAAAGAGTCGACATGAAATGGAGTCCAATAACCAATCTAGCTGCACTTCAACACTTAAATCTCAATACTTTTAGAAAACCAGACGGATATAAACGCTTCGTCCATCAAACGGCTAATGTGTATATAAAGATAACATTACATAAAGCTACTAAGCTAAGCTGCTGTAATCTCGTTGGCTAAGTTAGCCTGATAGCTTCTAATAGCTAACATTAACGTTGGTCGGTAGACGGGCTCTGGTGTGAGCTTCAACAAAGACTTAGCTATCTGGCTAAAATTGGCTATCAACACCGAACAAATTAGCATAGCAAGCTTTCCAAGTTATTTAAACATATGATATATGCAATAGCAGTAAGCAAACGTTAGTATTCGACCATCAACTAAACACAAAAATAGTTGAAGAAACTCTAAGGTCATCTCTTACACCCGTATCGCTAACGTTACCTTGTAACGTTATGGATGAAGTGCAAACAACTTTAGCTCATTGGCTAAGATAACAATGCCTTTCTTGTCCAATGGAAGTTATCCTGGCATAGCAGGCTACCATGGCTAACGTTGACGTTACATATGATGACACACACATGACAAACATGCATTGCATTTATTATATGACCATAACGTTAACTGTTCAAATCAACGTTACTTCTAACGTCAGCGTAAGCTAGCCGACGTCAACCAAGCTAGAATTAACGTTACAAAACAGTGATCTCTATCTTGCTAAGAAAGCAGGAAATGCACACATTCCCCCGAGTTATTAAATGTTATCATGAGGGATACAGTTGAAGTTGAAGGATTTACCCTAGTCAGTTGGTACCGTTAACCTTACTGTAACGTTAGCGACATTACAATTAACTGACGCTAACGTTATTGTTACATGCACTTTCTTAGGCCAGCACTGGCAGACGTTAACGTTAATTTACATGACTGCACATGCAGGCAGGTTAACGTTATGCGACAGTGGCAAAGGCGCTGGCAACGCAGCCTTTTGTTTTTAACGTTTTAGCTAACGTTAACGCCAATCAGTGCAACCCGTAAACAGAATAAAGAGGCAAACAAAAACAGTGATGATAACACTTAGCTAGTTAACGCTAAGCTAACTAACCGTAGCTAGATTGTTAGCCGTTTGGTAGCCACCACTCTGAGTACTCGTTACCATTAGCAAGTTAACGTGGAATAACGTTAACTTAGTTGCTAGTTAAATAGTACCTAACGTTAGTCGATATTCCGGTGTTTCTTCAATCGTAGAGGTGATAACTTATGAGCTAATCGAAAGCCTGAATGTGAACGATAGCTGTTGCTTGTTGATCTTGATGTGGAGAAGTCCAACAGACAAAAACAATGGCTTGCTTGCTATGGTTTGCGAAATGTCCCTATCGCAGAGCCATCCAAATGGCACAAAATTCATATTTTAGATAAGTTTCTTAGTAAACGAAATAACTGCTCCGTTTGCTTTAACATTCTAAGAAATATTTAATTCACAACATTCCTTAGCGCGCGTTTCATTTCATGTCTTGTTGGGAATAGAGTAGGCTACGACAACACCACGCCTTCATCTCTGAACTCGCTACGCAAGTGCCCCGAAGGACCAATCAAACAGAATCGACATAAAAACATAGATGGATAGATTGTATCCGATTTTGGAATTCTACTGTATCTCTGACTTGATATTTTGTTGGTTACATTCCTTGGCATATTACGCAGTCTATGGTTAGCCTATAACACACGCATAGCCTATCTGATTATGTATTTCCTACTGATTTGTCACTAATTAAAGTAGGCTAGGCTACAAAATAATTATTTCACACACGATTACGTCACAGACTACTTGGAGGTGCAAACAATATCGGAGTTTTGGTTAATTTGACCATCAGTTAACTTCGAAACAGGCACCTTACTCTGGGTAGACAATAGCAATAGCCTATGACTGTCATAGGAGTGATTGACGTAAAAAACATTATTATTACCTTTCTATATGATCTCAATGGCGATGCAGCTTGTTTGTTTGCACCTTCAACAGCATGGCATAGGCATAGCCTACCTGTTACCGCCCACAAATATCCATAAATGCCCGTTTGTTTGTGTCATAATTTAGATGGATCAAAGATGTTATAGACTTATTCTCATGTGAACGCAAGATTTAGGCTAGGCCACATTACATTGTGATGGCTAAACTCCTCTTCAAGTGATAGCCTAATGTAAAAGTTCATGATAAGGTTGGAAGTTAGCACGGCCTATGTTCAAGAGATCAAACAACAGTCAGAAGCCTAGGCCTAAAACGTCAAGTCTATAATTCTTAGAACATAGGCTACGCGATTTGTAAAACACCGATACAATTCAGGTGTTGTAGCCTACCCTTGGGTTCGGCTCCCAAATCATTGAATCAGGCTGTAATATTCTGGTCTAAGCCTATTTCCAGGTAACACGTTACACATAAAGCAGGCCTAAACATCGAAACAACCTACGCTAATACATTCTCTCAGATAGTTAACATCTCATTGAGCACAGTAAAATCTAAGAACAACTTGAGAAGCCATGTGGGATAATAGATCAACCCATTTTCAAAATCGCAAAAGCAAATGATCAGACTGTCAACACAGGCTATGAAATGCAAAGACTAAACTAACCGATTATGGGTCTCTAGGCTTACCTAGACGCTGGACTTCTGACCGAAGAGGCATTTTTAGTGCTATTTTAGAAGCTCACGGAAGTGCATGAGGATAGAAAGGGAACGTTCAAATCTTGCATTCAGGTTAAGTATTCTGTTAAATACTTTTGATTACACTGCGCGAACAACAGAGAACGGGCGATGCATTTCCCGAACATGCGCTGATTCCATGCCCTCGCTGATTTGGCTGTTAACTCATCTCATTAGAGAAGATGTGACATAGCCTACCCTGTTACGTAAGACTTGCAGCAAAACGAAGAGCTGCTAAAGAGGAAATGAAATATAGTTGGGTGCAAAAGCTATTGCTTTTTGTTTGAGCTATTTCAAGAAAACCCCAAGCTTAATGAAATATGTTGACTGCGGTTTTAAAAATGAGTTCATGAAGACATAGGTAATATTGAGTAGATAGGCCCTGTAAATATTATACCAGGCCCGTAACCCAAGTGTAAATATGACTGCAAATTACATTTTCCCAGTTCGAATAGATCTGCTTCTATTGCCATTTGTCCGGCAATATGAAAATATTCTATTAATCTTGGGTCGTTTTACAAATCATAAATGAGGCCTTTCCAGTTGCCACACTGCAGAGAAAATACTGTTGCATTCTCACTGATGATGAGACGGAAGAGATTTTTTTTTTTGTAAATTGTGGTTACTTCTTGGCCTACCTACATATAGGCCTTCTGTCTACAAGGGACATTAACACAATGTAGCCTAATGGAAAACTATATGCACTGTCAGAAAAGAGCGCGTTTCCCATACTCTAACCTGAATGTAAACATTACAACATAGCTAGTTAGCAAGCAGCAAAACAAGGAGGGGCTCAAGGCTAGGGGGAAAAGACAAACAGAGAAGCAAACGCCAATCGTGGAAAACGAGAAACCAAGTGTGCAGTCCAAAACAGCCCTGAGAAAAAAGCGGCGTTCATAACGTCAAAAATGTCCAAATAATTACCTGATTGTTAATTTGCAAGCATTTGATTCACTGTTAATTCTCCTTGTAATCCTTCACATCTCTTCCATATATTCGGTGCAGCATTATCTTCAGCTGTTCCTGTAAATGGAACATTCCGTGGATTTCACCACTATTGCAGAAAAAGGTACAAACATCGTCGCATCATCGAAAAACGGTGTGAATATTAACTTTTTCAGCCAATACAGTGCCATAGAAAGTAGTGACCTACATATAAAATGTACAGTAAACACTGACAATAGACAATTCCAACTCATATCGTTCCAGAGTTTGAATATTTTTGTAATATACCCCCTACCAAAACGTTTGGGAGGGCGCTCTCCATTACATGTAATTTTACCGTAAAACCGTTATTACTAGATACCCAGTGATTTCCTCAATGTCATGTGTCGGTTATCAAGATCACTGGAAAGTGGACAGGTCAGAAAAACCTTGGAGAGAAAATGTATTTAACCGACAATGCGCTTCAAGTCATCTTGTCTGGCAGAGGAATGCTCGGGATTTTTTTATTTTTCAATCGACCGTTTTTCTCCTTATGCTCGTTAACACTTATGTTACGGAGGAAAACGTTATTCATGGATTCATCCATTCATCCACCCCAAATTATGATCCACCCAAGCCTAGCGTTAGGCTATATTTTTGATGTAATACTGTTTTATCCGCTTCTTAGCGTTTGTAGTAGGCTAGGCCTAATCTTCTACAGATGGAAAGACGTGATTTTGACATGATTTTGATCACTCTAAATCTTTGTGAGATTTTGGAAGTCTTCACTGCAGTGCCCTTTACAGTTGGCACCCCTGGTCAAAACTCAAAATCGAGTAAAAAGAGGCATTACAAATCATCTTTTACCAATATGTCTCACACTGTAATCAACAAGGGAAAATCCAATTTAGAAGGAAATTAAATTTATTCTGAAAAATATAGCCTACCCTATGAAGAGATACATGTTTCTAAATACACTTACACAAATGCATATAACCATATGCAGTAGGCCTACTTTAACTACTCCTTTTGCCAATAAAACAGCTGGTAGGCTAGTCATCTCTTATACACTAACACCTCATAAAGTTGGAGAAGAAAAAAAAACATGGGATTTGAGACCATTCCTCGTTACAGATTCTCTTCAGATCATCCAGATAGGCCTATAGCAGGGGTGGGCAAACTGCGGCCCGCGGGACGGATCCGGCCCGCCAGCACTTTCATCCGGCCCGCATTTCATTTGGTTATCAGGCTGCTCGCTATTTTTTTCCTGCGATAGAGGCGACGTTGGTTAGTTTTACTGCAAACTGCTTTTCACCCCCCCTTAGAGAACGTTTACAATGTCAGTGTCAAAACATCATGTTAAATAGAGATAACATCATGTTAAACGAAGTTAACTCTTAGTTATGCCCTTTGCAGCAGATCTAACGTGAACATTATACGATCCATTTAATTGGGAACGCATCTGCACTCACGAGAGGAAGAGAGAGCCACAGGTTCCAGCTGGCTTGTCATTGTTGATAATTGATATCTCATTTTTATAAGAAACTAAAAGGAAATCATGAAGGCAACAGTAGTTCCCACTACTGACCATTTAAAAACTGTGAGAGGGCCCAGCCGTAGGTACAGCACTAGCCATAGCGGAGCAGGCAGAAGATCATTGAGAAATAAACGTGAATTAAAGCGACTGTCTTAAAGTGACAGTGCACAATTTATACATTTGTTAAACAACATAAAATTAGCAGTATATTTAAGCAATTCATATTTTAAAAGAAATACTTTTCATACTAAATTCTAGGCTATCATTTTTTTTATGTGTGTGTAGTGGGTGGTGGGCTGTGCCCAATGTGGCCCTTGAGCCAAAACGTTTGCCCACCCCTGGCCTATAGCCTAGTTTATTTTAAGGGTATCCCAAAGGACTGCAATGGCTCTGGTCAGCTAACTGGACTGTAGCCTATAGTCACAGACAACATAAAGAACATCTGTAGCCCAGCCTACTCTGGGCGTAGCAGTTTCCAGTAGTCTTCTTCTGTCAAATCAACACTTGTTTATGGGTGAGACAGGAGACCAGAGGGCTGTACCAACATGTTTATTGATATGTAAATAATCAACCTTTGCACTGTGAGTTGTTCTTACACTAAACATAAGGCAATGATAATAATTTGCATTTGTATGATTACTTTTATAGACAAGGCATGTCTCCATATCTCCTCTCCTTTAAAAACAAAATGTGTTTAATCTAGTTGTGGATGCTTCACTGGTATATTGGTCAATGTTTTTTTGTTTGTTTGTTTGTTTTTTGCTTATTCATGTTCATTTGTGTGCCATCAGGTATAATCACTGTGATGTTGACCGAGTATCAAATTTTCTGTTACTGGAAGGGTCACTCAGCTTGCCCCTTGAGAAGGTGTATCCATTATAAAAAGTAACTCATAAACCAAAGTCGAATTTGATAAGATCAGTATGGCATGATAACCCCTGACATGAATTCCATTGACATATTTAGGCATGTTGCGGTAATGCATGACGATGTGCTCTTGATGATTCTGACATGCAAGTTATAGCTACAGCTTAGTAACTAACTTATTTACTAACTAATTCTAATTAACTACTAGCAATTTAATTTCTGGAACTTCTGCATGAATCACATCTCTCAAAAACTAAAATATTAGAAATGCTATATATATATGTTCCTTAAACCGGTCTATATTAGAGCGGTTTAAGGAACATGCAAGTCTGTGGGAAATTACCTTTTTTCCATCTACCTCAGAGTTAGATAGGCCTAAGAGGGTTCATACTCACTATAGCATAATTCACTGCAAGTGGCCTGTTCAAGTTAGCCATTAGCTTCCTTTTAGCTATAGGCTAACCGTAATAATCCATTTCCAGTGAATTATGCTAAGCTATGCTAGAGAAGGGCATGAATTGTCTGATCTAACTTTGGGGTAGATGGCAAATAAGCTATTTTTCCTTAAAGTTGTGTTTTTGTTTGTGACTGGATTCTCACCTGACAATTCTAGAGCTTAACGCTCTCATCTCTTGAAGATCATGGCTCACCCATCCTATTGAGGTTTTACTCCTGCATGATATTTGAAAAGTAAAAATAATGCAACTTCATCCAACTTCATTAACAACATGCATTGATGCTAGTTCTATCGATGCCACTAAAAATGGCGTAAGTGGAGAACAGACTTTTTTTAAGGCATTGTTTTTGGTTGGTGGCAAACAAATTTGGCAAAGCCTTAAACGACTCTGAAAAGGATAATCCTTTGTCTGGCTCACAGTAATTGGAAGCAACAAATGGGGGAGGGAAACGGGGGCTCAACATGACGAGCTCATTAACGGACTCCAGAGAGGTGGGAGGAGCCTTAACTGGCTCTCTGTGTTGTGGTCTCACTAATTTGTATGGCTGTTAGGTTCTTGTTCTTGTGATGGTTCTTGTACTTTACCTATTATTATTTACATTATTTTGGTGTTACAGTAATGTTTGTTGTTGTTGTTGTTGTTGTTGTATTTTGTGTCTGGACTGGAATGTCCCCCCGCCTCATCCCCTTCACTTCAGTGAGGTGGCAGTCAGGCCACAAGGCTGCATTCATTAGGAGTTCAGCTTTTGCTTCTGGTAAGCTGCCTGTGATGACCCTGGCATCCTGCTGTGAGGCCACCTCCAATGGGAGGCCTGGGATGCACCAACACGGGGTGCAATGGAGCATGTCTACAGCACTCTTCATATTTCCAGTCAATAGAGAGAAAGAGTGAGAGAGAGAGAGAGCAGTTAAACTCTTGCTTTATTGTTTGTCAGTGTCTGTGTTTTTGCATGTGCTTGTGTTTTGCAGCCATTTACTTAGTTCTGCAAGACAAAGATGCTTTAAACACACTCTTGGTCAGGATACAGACACAGGATATCCCAACTACTGTAGGTTGTGGGTGTAGACTGGGCTGCTGACCACAGTGGACGAGCGCTTTTGAGAGGACCGGTCTCTTGTCCATGTGCCATGCCGCTTTAGGAGCAGATCCCATGCCAGTGTTAAGCTGCTTTTCCGCGCGTTGAGAAAGTGAAGAGGCTCAATCAAGGCACTCACACCGTGTTAATGATTGACGTTTACAGCTGAGAGACTGTAATCAAGAGGGCTGCACCAGGTAAAGGTCTACCTCTGCCCACAGCTTCTCATTCAACAGAAGGCATCTGTTCCAACGGCATCGGAGTGTGCTGTCAGGTACGTCTCTATGGTCACTCATTTTCTCAGGGAAAGAAAAGCTGCCTCTTCTCTTCTGGTTGGTTTTGTCCTCTGTCATTATCTTTACATTTACATTTAGTTATTTAGCTGACGCTGTTATCCAAAGTGACTTACCAGGTAACTTGTTTATGTCATCAGTATTTAAAAAAGTTCATCATGAATGGTTTTGTGTATGTGCTTGATGTGAATAGTGAAAACACATTTGAAACTAATCAGCTGTTAATTAATGTTAGGAACCTTAGGAAACCTTAGAGAAAGGATATTTTTGGTTTTATGTCCTTAACAAAACCTCAAGGGAAACGTTCACTAGTACAGTTTACCAGTTCAACTATGGTGTGAATGAGTTAAAATGTAATAACCAATAAAGTGAAATCATTTGAATGTGTAATAGTGTACTGAGTAGTTTTGTTGTGTATCCACAGCACTACAGGCAGAAATGGGCCAGGTGACAATCGTATCCTTTCTCCTGCTAGTGACTTTGACTGCCAAAGGTGAGTTGCTTTTTCTAATATATTTTTTTATTATACAGAATTGCTTGAATAGGTATTGGATTGGAATAGGTTAGGTTATAACAAATCAAGTTTAGCATCTTGATCTTCAGAAATTTGACATAGTGAAAGAAGTTTGTCTCAGTATGCTTGTTTCTTAGTTGATGTTTTTCATGTGTTTCTCTACAGTCCATTGTAATACGGTGCCAGAGATTGATATGACTACTCTCATTCGTATTCGTGAGGACACCCCTACTGGTGTGTATGTGTTTCTATCTGCAGCCGTTTCAGTATATTCTGTCCTCCATATGTCCTGTCCTCCCTACACTTTAAGGGGTATAAACGTGGCCCATGGGTTAAAACTGATTTCTCTGAACAGGTGATTTGGCATTTCAAATCAATGCAATGGATGCCGATGGGGATAAGCTGGTATATGGTCTCTCTGGGCCTGATTCTAACTTCTTCAATGCTGACGCAGGGACCGGGAGGGTAATAGTTAGACTTAAGCTTGACAGAGAGGTTAGTTTATATTAACCTTTATATAGGAACATCATTGATGTTATACATCAAACTTTACAAAAACATCTCTGAATGTTGATTTCATACTACATGTTTTTTGTTACTGTTTCCCCTGTAGGCGAAAGATGTACTGACATTCGAAGTAACAGTTACTGATAATGTCTATTTTCCAGTAAGTCTTCATTTTGCAGCTTTTTAAAATTATTTTCCAGTGAGTACAATGATATTTATTTTACCTTTCTAATGCATTTATATACTTTCAGGTGTCAAAGGTGATTAATGTTATACTAATTGATGCCAATGACAACTTCCCAATATTCCAAGGAACACCATATAATGTAAAAATTCCAGAGGTAAGTGATTTGAGTGTAACGTGTCCATACAAAAGCATACAACTGGCTCAAAACTTAAAGTGGTACTTTAAAAACAAAGACTGAAGGTAAATTGACCATTTACAACAATGGAAGCCCCTTGAAATCTAGCTGCTTCATGCCATTTTCAATTTGACCTATGGACCACTGTTGTATATTTGATGTTTGTTAATGCAATATGCTGAAACATAAGCAGGTAAATTAATAGACTTAAATTGTATTAAAACATTTAAATGTTTATTTTTCAAATGTATTAATTCACTGTGGCCTTGGCTACAAAGGCTTAAGGGGGATCACATTGTACACGGTATGCGCTGAACTTTGACTGTGGCACGCACAAGAGCGGCAAAGCGGCAAAATTTGCAGCGGCAGACCAGTTCTTGTGCGCGCAAGCCATTGAAAGTAATGGTGGGTTTTGTAGCGCATGCCGCGTGTAATGTGATAGGCCCTTTAGGGAGGGAAAGCTGCAGCATCATAAACATGGCCCATATATAACTTTACTTTTTGTAAAAAAAACAAAAACATTTTTTTTTATTTACTATTGAACCAATTGTAGAAAGAAGATCCATACAGATAACATTTATGTTGGATATAATTATTTTGCTAAAATCTTCTTTGTTACATCCCCCTACAGAATAAACCCATTGGCAGTTCTATTTTTCATGTAACGGCAGGTGATACTGATTTAGGATCAGCTGGAGCTGTGTCCTATTCTCTCTCTGGCGTAAGCTATATTTATGAAGAAGATCTGGTAACAATTACTAATTGAATCATTCAATAGACCTAATAACAGAAAATGCTAACTGATCCCAAAGGTTTCACCACCTGATGGAGAAAGTCTCTTTGCCATTCAAAGTACTGGAATTATCAGTCTGACGGGAGAGCTCAGCTTCACAGAGAAAAGCACTTTCTATCAGTTAAATGTCACAGCAAAGGTAAATGTGAAGATGACCATGATCTATTATCATACCCTGTCTCAGTTTTCAGTTTTGTATGTCTTCCAGGAATGCTCCATACACAAATTTCCCCTTAATGTAAAATAATTCTGTAAGAAATAGTATATAAATCTCAATATATCTCATTTATATGTGGTATCAATTATTTTCATTTACAAGGATGGTGGTGGGCCTCTTGGAGATGACCCACAACATTTTCAGGAAAGTTCAACCTTTGTCTTTCTTACCGTGGAGGATGTCCCGAATTTGGACCCTCAGTTCTTAAATCTTCCCAGTGCAGCCAACGTGGCAGAAGGAACTGTTGTTGTAAGGGATTTAACATTCTGTTTATACCATGAAAATTATGATAATGAATGTCCCAAAATATTACAGTCCGGTTAATCAGAACAATTACGTTAAACAAACAAGCAAACAATCAAACAAATAAATAAACGAATAAATAAATAAGATATGCTTGAAACATGTGATGTCCTCCCTGCCTTTCTGGTAACCTAGGGAACAAATGTGTATATTGTGCGAGCCAGAGACCCTGACGCAGGCGTCAATTCACCAATACTGTACAGCATTACAAGTGAGTGAATTGTCAATCATTGTATTGTCATGCGTGCCCTGTAAAATTGTGTATTGTTAAAGGGAGAGCTGTTCTATTGTCGCATAATGCCTACATATAACCTACAATAGATTTGTCTTATTTCACAGCCTTACCTTAGTGACAATAAATTCAAATTCATTTTGTGTATTGGACAGTTTCAAAATATCACTTTGATATATCTGGGAAAATAATCACCTGTCAAATATCATAATCTTTTAAAATATCATCGGTTCGCAAATTTATCAAGAACTGGGTAATATTATCACAACCATTCACAACTTGAGAAACCAAATTTTTTAAACCAAATAAATATTTGTCAGAAATGATGGTATCTATACATTTCCTATTAACTGCCATCCGTAGGAGGTGGGTACCCACAAGAGTAGTAGAGGTCCTCTCCGTTTATGTGTATTCTTCAATCATATCCTTCTTTCTCAGGCTCCTCTGTGGATGACCTCTTCCAAATCGATCCCAATAGTGGGGTCATTACTGTCCGTTCCTTGTTAGATCGGGAGCAGTATTTGGATTCAGATGGAGTTGTCACTCTGGAAATAGAGGTATCTTCCACAGGCTTCTTCTGTTTTGCCAAACATGAGTTTTCCATTCACCACCATGCATGTGAGTCATTGGAAATTATTCTTCCTTTAGGCAAAGGAGACCAAACCGGATGTGAATAACGTTAATGCAGTTACAAACAGTGAACTTCATATCACTATCACAGATGTAAATGACGAAATGCCAAAGTTCTACTCCTGCACCCCAGAATCCTGTGCGATTCAGAAAATGTTCACTGGGAATATCAATGAGCATTCAGCTGTTGGCCTCCCTGTGTTGGGCATAAATATGACAGTGATAGACAAGGATAAGGTTAGTATTCAGTTTTATTTATAATTCTGCTGCATATATAAGCTTACCATACATGACATACCTCAAACCTCAAATAACCTTTATTGTTTCCCATCTTTTTTTCTTTCTTTAATCTGAATATTGAAATTAGTGGCATGCTTTTTCTCATTTGTTTTTTTAAACAACAAATGTGTTTCATTTTACATTTGTCAGGGTGAAAACAGTAAATTCAGCCTAAGTATTGAAGGACAGGGCAAGGATGCCTTCTCTGTCTCCCCAGCACTCGCCATATCCAGTGCCAATGTCCAGATTCTGATGAGGAGCTCTGCAGACGTTGACTACGAAAAGACCACGTCCATTACGTTGACGGTGAGTGTTTTGAGCCAGTGGCTCCTGGCACGCACAAAAGACACCCGACCATCAACACCAATCCCAGCTCAACCGGCTAAGATGGGTTAGGATTTCTACTGGCCATAATTATCCTGGGCTTAAAGGAAAAGGGGCTTTGCGTATTTAAGACAAGCAATTGTGAATGAGATCAATTGCACACAAAGGGATTACCATGAGAAGGGGATGTGTGATGACTCAAACCCAGATGCAGTGTTCAAGAAGTGTTTTTGTGAGCAGAAATGCCAGTCCACATGAAGTACAATCCAAAAGTCAGAAGCTGAATTGGAGGTCAAGCACACAGGTCAGCTATACAGACAGATAAAAGGTCAAAACTGTAAACAGACACCATCAAAAAGGATAAGATTTTACACAATTCACACAGTAGTACAAGAACCTGACTTTAAGCTGTTGTAGTGTCAACTTTCAAACAATACCTAAGTCACATGGCACATTAGCTCATGGCTAAGTCTGAAACAGTCTGAGGGGAGGCTGGGCAGAACTGAAGTGACCATCGCTGAGATGGCTAGTTAGCACTAATAAGGTGATAGGATAGGAAGAAGGAGAAGAAAACAGAGCACTCAACATGTTTCTTTGTTCTCTCTCTCTCTCCCTTTCTCTCTTCTCTCTCTCCCTCTCTCTCTCTCAGGTGATTGCTGTGGATACCAACAAAGCGGAGTTCAAATCTACAGCCACTGTCACCATTGCAATCAACAACATCAACGACAACAGTCCCAAATTCCAAAGTGAGACCTACAAACTAACAGTCGAGGAGCACAGTCCAGCAGGAACAGAAATAGCAATCATCACAGTAAGTCTAATACACTGGCAGCAATTTGTATATTGTGGTCGTATGACAATATATAGCTTTGGTTCTACAGACCACTCCTTGACACACACACGTCATTTTATGTCATCCAAAATGAACTATTTTATTGTCTGATTAATGTATTCTGCTATTACAACATCCTTATTTTATGTCTATGCTTACAGGCTAATCTTGAGTATTTATTTTAGTCTGTGAATAAAGCGCACCATGTATTAAATATGGCTGTTTGTTTGACAGGCAACTGATGACGACAAAGACGATGCTGGGAAGATTGTGTACCGACTGCTTCCAGAGAGCGTGTAGGTTCAGTGTTCTGTACTGTATGGTAAAAGGCAGACATTTTGAAATGATGACTAAAATTCAGATTCATTTAACAATTAGGGCACATTTTAGCTTTCGTTCCAAAATATGTGAAAATATTCCTCAAATCATTTCTTTTTGTTATTTCTGAAATATACTATCATAACATTAACATTTGTATAACATACAATTAACATTTCATCTGTGTATCCCTCTGAGGTGTGTTGCCTGATTTCTCTTTTCTTTAGTACGGAGTACTTCACTGTTGACCCCGCAACAGGGAAAATCACAGTTCGAGATGGTGACAGGCTGGACAGAGAGGGTCAGAGTTTTTACACTGCCACGCTGCAAGCAAAAGACCAGGCCAACAACACTGGCACTGCCAACTTGGAGATCACACTCCTGGACAAGAACGACAATGCGCCACAAATCAGGGAGACATACATCGCTTATGTCAAAGAGGGACCTGGTGTGGACTTTGAAATGAAAATCCGGGTACGTGACAACTTTATCCTGACAGTGAAGAATCACTGTGACCTCATCATTTGGATCATGATGACGACAATGAAAATGATGTTGCTGATAATGATGGTGGTGGTGATTGTCTTATTCTTTTGACAGGCTACTGATTTTGATCAACCTAGCACAGACAACAGCAAGATCGAGTATCATATTGTCCCAGATGAATTCAGTAACTATTTCAAACTTGACAAGGACACTGGTGTTTTAAAATTGAATGGGCCTCTGGACAGGGAAGCTTTGGACCCAAGTTTAAACGGAGTGATTGAGCTAAATGTGACTGCTTTTGACAAAGGAACACCACCCCTTGGGACTTGGGTCAAAGTGGAGATCAATGTTGAGGTAATGATAGGATTATGTGCCTCTTCAATTCATTTTTTAGTATTATTTTTTTAACCTTTACCATGTCATGCATCTGCCATGATATGAACAAACCAGTGCTATCCCCACTTGATTAGGTTGTTAATTACAAATGATTTGTCTACCTAAAGTATTTCATGGTCATCTTGTCTTGCAATAGATGCATCACAATTGTATTTAATAAGAAAATGGGATTTCATTTCAGGATATCAATGACAACAAGCCACTCTTCAAGCAAAAAGAGTATACATTTACTGTGAAAGAAAGTGAACAAGGTAGGTCCTCTAGATTCTTCCGCAGCCTATGTATTCCCATTTAGGAGAGGTCATGGCTGTATTTTGACATATTAATGATCTTATTGATGTAATGTCACGCTGTTTACCTCCCGTAGGTGCTTTCATCAATTCGGTGCTTGCCGAAGACCTGGACCAGACAGTGCAGAACAACCGGATCTCATTCAGGATCACTGGCGGCGGCGCGGGAACGTTCTCCGTCCGTAGCATCCAACTGCCAGACAATGCAGGCTACTGGGGGAACATCAGCGTGGATCAGGACAGCGCGCTGGACTACGAGACACGCAAGAAGTACACGTTCACAGTGGAAGCCTTGGACCCAGAGCAGCAGACGGACACGGCCACCGTGCACCTCAACGTCGAGGACGTGAACGACGAGACGCCGAGCTTGAGTACGGGAATCGTGATGTTAGTGACTGAGAACACCACCATAGTTGGAGGAAAGGTCGGTGTGATCGTAGGCAAGGATGTAGACACCAACCACGAGCTGAAGTATGAGCTTCTCAGCACCGAGTGTCCGTGCAATGAGACTGGAGTGTGCCAGGAGGAATGGTTCCTAGTGGAGCCTTCAGGGCAGGTCATGCTCAATCCAGAGTATGTGGTTGACTATGAAATGTGCGCCCAGGTCCTCTTGCATGTGCAAGTGACTGATGTCTTAACAGAGCTTGGCAAGAACAGCAGTGAGGGTAAGTGAAGATGTACAGTATATTTTTGTTAGTTACTTTGTTATTGATTATATGTCTCAATCCTTGATCTAATACACTGGGAGTACACAACCCTGTGTTTCAAGGTGACATGGATAACAGGGTTGTGCACAATTCGAAATGCAATTCTGTTTCCTGTTTGCTACCTCAATTGAAATGCAAGTGAAGTGCAAAAAAAAGAATTGAATTGGAATTTAAGAGGTAGTTTCAATTCAATTCTGGAATTTTGCACAAGCCTGGTGGATAATAACAATTCCATGAGATAAATACATGGACAATATGTAATAAATAAAAACGTAATATATCTTATGGATTCTACTTTTTTGTTATCATAAGGCAATTTACCTAATTAGATTAATATGTATTTATATTTTATTTGCACTTCTAAGACAAAATGGGATTTAAAATAAATGTTGCATTTCCAGGGACAATTACCATCGAAATAAAGGATATCAATGACAATGCTCCAGAGTTCATCCAAGTGCAACCCAACTTTGGTAACACATTTATCATTTTTACTTCTCCCCCATTATACTACCCATTTTCTTGTAAATATGAAATGTTCCTGTGTCTGTGAGGAGATTCTGTTTTCCCATAGTTGTCCTTGCTGAAAGCACAGAAAAGGGCACCTCAGTGGCCAGTGTTTCTGTGAGTTCGTATCATCTCATTATTGTTGTTGGGAACTTATGGTGACTTAAGGTCTTTTCTATCCATGAATACTTGGCTGTCTCTGGAATAATATTTTCAAATGGTCTATCTGAAGGCAACAGACCGTGATACAGACCCGGAGAACATAGGCATGACATTTGAAGTGCTGGAAGTGAAGTTCGTCAGCAATAACAATCAGACCGAAGGGATGAGCATAATCTTCCAGGCGGAGGACCAGCCACAAACATCTACAGATCGCTTAGCAATAATAAAGTAAGAGATTTAGCAAATTAATATCTGTAATATGTATTTGACATGTGAACCAAACGTGTTAAGTCATTTATCAGCTTTTAGTTCAAGCTTGTTCATTTATCCGCATTTTGATTAGGAAAACATGAAAATTAATAACAATTGATTTAACTCTTAAATCTTGCTCCATATGTCGTCCTTCAGATCTCTCCAGAGCCTAGACCCTAAAAAGAAAGGGAAATATGTGGTCACAGTTCAGGTGAAAAACATAAACAACGGGCTAAGTTCAACTTCAGATGTTGTGGTAAGCATCCCTTTCCTTTGCACACCTATTAAATACACATCTGTGTAACACAGGACCTGTGGCGAAACAGGAACTGCTTTTATTATTGACAACTTTTTGTGTTTGTGGTAGATTTTCACAGTGGACCAGTCTTTCAGAGTCTCCCTGGAATTCAGAGTTACAGTGTCAGAGTTTAATGAAAACCAGGCAATAATCAAATGGTAGGATGACGTCTCACTGATGCCTTCTCTGGGGTGGGGGAAATAAGCTAATTTCTACATAATGTACATATCTCTGAGTGTTTTCCTAGGGTTAGGCATTTGTCCATGAAGATATTGGTCATTTGTATGTCTTCTTTTAATACCTGGTGATGTTTTGTTTTTCGGTGTGTTGAAACATGGTCTGCCGTGACGTACTGATTTTGATGTTGATTCTGTTGAATTCTAGGGCACTTGAGTCGGCCACTGGAACAACAGTTCATATTGTTAAAATCTCGGGACAAACAGAGCAGAGGTACTATTCAGCATTCGACAGTTTTATGGTCTGTGCAATTGTATTTGTGTGTGAAATGAATGGAAAGAACAAGGTAGCAGAACTAATGCCACTGTAGGGCATTATCTTACAAACAACCATTCTGCCATCTAAGAGGAACACAAATATGATTACTTATTGCACATTTTGGTAAATTGCACAAAACACCACCAAAGTATTGTAATGGTGAATATTCACCACTAGATGGCAAAAACTCTGTAACATCTTATTGGAGTTAAAAAAATTGTTTCCAAGCAAAATCTCATGATTTTTCGTTCTTGTGTGTTTGTGCCTAAGGACCAACCACAAATAACTTTCTAAATAAAGTTCTCTAAGTTATCTAAGTTTCTAAATATGTGAATATTTATGATATATATATATATATATATATCATGTTTTGCACAACAGCCTAAATTGTACTGTGTATGGGAAACTAATTTTGCTCTCTTTTTTGTTATGCTAGAGCTACCCCTTTAACTGTTGTGGACACCTATTTTATCTACCCTAATGGGACCGCCCTGAAACACGACACCGTTTTAAACATGGTGAACGGCAACCCAAATACAGAATTCAGAGACACCCTCTCCCAGAACGGTCTTTCAGGAGTGGTGAGTTTTGAGGAAGAAAACATTTCACCACACTGAGACTTTCTGACAGTAGCAAGGAGCTGAGCAGGCGAGTAGTCTATCCTATGTGTCAGTCAAAGCTTGCTCAAGCCTGGTCAAGATGATCTTGGTTTGAAGCCTGCTTGGATTTGCACCTGACAAGAGCACCCCCCAAAAAAGACAAACTTAGCCGAAACACATTTAGTTCAATAATGTTTGAAGATAGTGGCTAGTATGATTACAGTGTTTAAGATATTCTCAAACATAGTTTTACATAACAACATAACAAACAGCACTTTGAGATTAAATAGTTTATTAACTGCACTTTATAAATGTATAACATTGCAGTAAATGACAACCATCACCTTATAATTAACATGTGTAGGGAGGGAGAGAGGTTTTTAGAATCTGTTTTCTGATGACTTTTCTCTGGTCTTGTGTCAAGAACGCTGGTGTAGAGGAAAACCAAGGAGAAGTCAATACAGAACTGTACATCCTGATGGGACTGGCGGGAGGCCTGGTGATTGTGTTGGTTGTCATGACGACTTTGTTGGTGTTCATGAGACGGAAGTAAGTAGCAAATTTGCCACGGCAACGATAGGAACAGACCTATATTATTCTTATTGTTTCAAGCAAATATACAGTCACAATTATTTGTGCATGTGTGTGTGCGTGCACGTGTGTTTGCGTAAGTATAAGACAGTTTGTATCTGTGTGTGTTTTATTGCCATGAAATAACATCATCCCCACTCTCCTAACAAGCCCAGGTTAGTTTATCTCCCTCCTGTTGGGCAGTGTTTGTGCACACCCTGAGACTTTATGGCTCTTTATGATGCCCCGTGCAGAGGTTGCATGTTGCAAGCATAGATAACATTCTTTGTGTGAGAAGAACCCTCATTATTGCTATGGTAACATGGAGCTGTAAACCTTGCTGTGGATTCGTGGTTGGTCACTGGAAGAGAGAGTGTGGGAGAGAAAGAGAGAGAGAGAGTAAGAGAGAGAGAGACCAAGGCAGAGAAAGAGACTGTAGTGTGTGCATGAGAGAGAGTATATGTGTGAGAGAGATAGCCGTCCCCTCATACAGTGCCTCTTCACCATTACTAAGGCAGGCCCTTTCTTTTCAGTCCAAAGTCCTGAGAGCAGAGAGGAGGGGAGCGTAGTGGAGTCCTCCTGGCCATGTCTGTTTCTGTGTGAACTTTAAGTTGTCTAAATCCCCTGGTGTTTAAATGTGGTGTGTGTGAACGTGCTAGCAGGCTTATGCCACCCTCCAGCAGGGGTGATCTCTTCAGCTCTGGACACTTAGCCAGCTTGAGAGGTCAATTACAAATGCCACTCAGGCGCCATCAGATAAGAGTTTACGACTTACGACTGGCCCTTGGGTGTCAACATTGTGACAGGAGCGCCCGCTTATATAAAAGCACAGCGACACGTACATACACACATACATACACACATAGATGCACTTTTTCTATCACACACACACACACACACACACACACACACACACACACACACAAACACAAACACACACACACACACACACACACACACACACAAACACACACACACACAGGAAAACTACTGTGATTACTTAATTAAACAAAAATAAGGTAGTGTGATGTATGCTTGTAAGTTGTATGTATGCTTGTATGTGTGTGTGTAAGTGTGTTTGAATGTGTATATGTGTATATGTGTCTGTCTGTGCAAGTAAATGTGTGTGTGTGTATGTGTGTGTGATAGAGGATAAAGTGCGTGTTTGTATACACACCTCATCCACACGTCATCATCATGTTTTATCACAGAGGTGTGTAAGGGAACTTGTCACATATAGACTGTCTTGTGGTGTCATTTCAGTTACACAAGAAAGCTCAAAGCAGCCAAGGCCATGAACTCCGCCACCAATGCCATATTAGACAACCAGAAGTCTGGCCCAGTCGTCCCTGGCACCAACAAGTACACAAGGGAGGGGTGAGTCAGGGTGCATGACCATCATGACACCCATTTAGTCTGTTGCGATAATCGAATGCCATGAGTTTCTATTCCCTCAAATCAAGTGGCAATGTATCACACCCGACAGTCATAACTGGCTCTGTGAAGAATAAAGCCAGTGTTTGCCGTCGTACAGTAAGTGCTACATAGATGTTACGGACGTGAGTGATTGACAGGCCATGGGCGTGTTTTGTATCCCCATAGAGCAAACCCGGTGCTTAACCTCAACATTGACACGACCACGGACCTGGGCTTTGACGAAGAGGACTCCAACGCTGACAGATCTAGGTAGCGTAAAGCAGGAGCCGAAAGCTAATGTGTACTAATCCTTTAAATAGACACGTCACGGCTTCAACTTCTATTTGTATTTGTATGAGATACTGCTTTGGTGACGTGACCCTATGATAACACAGGGTGTCAACCTTGTCTCAAAAAAGTAAAACAAAAACTCTCCACCACAATTAATCAAGTGCAAAAGTCCACACAAAGTCCAGTCACTATCAGTGACTTTATATGGATCTTACCGGAAACCGTTTCGGAGAGGAAGGCTGATTCCTGTACTTTAAACTGGTTTGCAACAGGTGTTGATGGCTTAATCTGTCTTGTCCTCTTGTCTTGGAAGGTTGCATGTATCTTAACAAAATTCTCCGGTATGAATACAGATAACATTGTTCATTGTTCGGTTGAATAATATTGTTATTTATGATTTTCTAAGACAAGCCAGACAACACAGATGGCGATTGTGATCCTAGTGTGAACAGAAGGGCTTCATAGTCCAAGTAAAACATATCAGACTATGTAAATGTCCCTGTTAAGCCCCTGTATCCCCTCCCCTATCCCACAATCCTTTAGCAGCCCCCTCAACCCCAACCCCCTCTTGTGATGTGTCTTTCAGAATCGCACAATGTAAACACAAATGTATAGTATATTTATATTCTGAGTATTCAACTGTATTTAGCTATACACTAAACCTCATCTGATTTTCTTTCAAGCCATCAAATCAGTTGTCTATACTGGTAACATTCCTTCAGTACTTTCTGTCTTATTACATTAAGATGGTGTTACTTTGTGAGATTCTGATGTTCTGTGGTCTTCTGTGTTTCGTTTTTAGCCTTAATTCCCTGGACTACAACATTGATATGAACATGAGTGAGAAAGACACTATGCCAATGATGGTAACGCATTTGGATTCAGATAATAAGTCCAATCAACTGTGTGATAAAATTACATGTATCAAACATGACATAGTAGATGAGAAATCATGATCAGATATTACTTAAGATATTACATTGTGCATACTTTCTCATGGGTGGTTTTGTGTTTGTGTTCATCTGCCTTGTTGTCAACTTGTGTGTTTGTTCCTGCCTGCATTTTATGTGTGTGTGTGAACACATTGTCTACACTTCTGTTTGTGCGCTTCTCTCTGTGCATCTATGTGTGTGTGTGTGTGTGTGTGTGTGTGTGTGTGTGTGTGTTTTGTCCTTCGGTAGGTAATCGAGGAGGAAGAGGAGGAGAATGGCTACGACAACAATAGCTACTATGAGCCGCTGGGTGCTGCACTCGCCCAACGCGGCAAGAAGAGAGGAACTGACAGCCCATCCCTATCCTTCACCGAGCCCACTCCCAGCACCACTGACCTGTAAAGCCCTGGCTGTCTGACACCATACGGGTGCCTATGCCAACACAGACACACACCACCTATAGTGCCACCCCCCCCCCCCCCCAAAAAAAAAAAAAAACACAAACAAAACACAAAACCAACCAGTTTAGGATTTGAGGCATTCACTTTTAATTTGAAGAAATTTGCCCATTGTAGGTCCAAAAGTAAGTGCAGTGGCTGGGGAGCTGAGATCCAGCCACTGTGTCCTTAATAATAATACTTTGCTTTCACAACTTGTGCTTTTTGAACCTTTTGCACATTACGGAAATTGCAGCCATGCCAAGCTTGTTCCCGTCATGGCTTTATCACGGAAAAGACTCGTGTCATATTGCCAACAGCTTCCTTTCCCAGAAGTATTAGTGCATTACAAGAGTTCCAGTGCACTTTAAACTGAACTGCTAGGTAGCATAAAAACATAAAACAAGCACAGATAAATAAAGTCATTCATTTGGCAAATGTTAATCATTTTTTTATTTTTTTAAAGAAGTATTGTAATTAATGGAAAAGAAACTGTTAAACTGTGTCTTTGATATATGATTTTTGTATAATTATTTTCTCATATTTAAAAATCTTGAGGCTTTCCTGACAATCCTCTTTAAATCCCAGATTGTGTGTGTATATATATATATATATATATATGTACTGTGTGAGAGATGTAAAAATGCTGGAACTTATTTTGAAATTCAGGTATACACTTAAAACAGTAAATCATTTTGACAGAAGAAGGAATCTTACATTCAAGGTCTGATAAATTCTCAGTGCCACAGCTATTTGGTCAGATTTGTATCATGTCTTCAAATGTGGGCTTTGATTCACTATGGATGTGAATTGTGAGTTGAATTTTGAGTTGTGAGTTGTGGGCTTTTTGTTCAGTTAGGTTGAGCCGGATGGTTGAAACATTTCCCACTTGCTACATGATGATTGCAAATCAAATGCATTTAACAGATTAAATGTGTGCTGTTGTGTACAAGTGAAACAATTATCTCACCTCTCTCTGTGCAATATGAATCAAAGGTACAGAAATATGTCAACACAAACATGATACGTGTCCAATAAACTGCCTTTCATTACTAATCTGTCCTCTTTTCTGTCAGAAATGTATTCACACAAACACATTGCACCAAATTTTACATCTGCAGCGTCACAAAATATCAACAGAAACAATGAAGTCAACTACTACCTGGTTGGATACCATTACTTGGGAGATCCACAGGGCTTTGAGTGTGGGAGCCCTTTGAAAACGGACACTTCAAAGCTAAAAGCAAATCACATCAACACAAAATCTCACTTGATGACTAAAATGTCATGGTGCTCAGGGAAGCAAATTGCTTTGACATCATAGCTGTTGACTAGCATTTGAGCTCTGCTAATTTGCAACTTTGATGGACCTCTGAGGACACAGATACAGACACAGGGTGTCATGTGATAGTGTTGAACACAACAGAAGCAGGAAAGCACCGTACTTGAGTCACATAAAACTAACAACATGAGCAAGATATCTACATTGTAATGTGCCTTCCTACTTGCCATACATCTGAAGCAGCATTTTTTGCGGCAGCTTACTGATTTGATTAGTTTCCTCTCTTTAGTATTGTTTCTGCTAAATCAAATCTAATTTAAAGACAAAAATGTGGAAATCGAGATATGATAGCTTCTTTCAAATCGCTGGCATGACAGAAAATAAAACGTGTATCTCTGTTTCACAGATTCACGGCGCCTCTTCTGGCCGCGAGCGGGAACAGCAGCTCGGCAAATGGAGTCGGCGGAAACGGCCCCTCAGAGGGTTCCTGCGCCACCCCTTCCTCTTGGTGCTGTCGTTCTTCTCCTCTTTGGGGTTCCGTCTCTTCTGGGAGCCGGTGGAGGCCGGGTCGGGGTCAGGGTCGGGGCCCGGGTCGGGGGCGGGGTCGGGGTCGGGGGCCGGGTCGGGGGCCGGGTCGGGGGCGGGGTCGGGGGCCAGGTCCAGGGCCAGGTCGGAGGCCGGCGGGGAGGATGCCCCATCAGAGGGGATCTGGGCCTCGGACGGAGACGGCTCCTGGGTCAGGCTCTGGCTCTGGCTCTGGGTGGGAGAGGGCACGGCGTCGGAGGACGTCTGCTTGCGGTGCTTCCTCACCTGCTTCTCCAGGTGCTTCTGGATGGCTGTCCCCAGCACCGCCACCTCCACCACCGCGCCGTACACGTCCCACGTCATGCCCTTCTCGTCCCAGCTCACGTCCTGTAAGGGCTCTGGAGGCTCTGGAGACCCTGCGCTGGGCTCCAACACCCGCGGCTCCGGAATGATCTCTGGGGAGGTGGGTTCTTCGTCCTCGCCGGCTACAAGAGCCTCAGGGATCGCCTCCGGGGCAGTTAAACCTTGAGGACTCATGGGGGCAGTTGCCACCGATCTCAGCTCGACCTTTTGGGTGTGCGGGAAGAAGAAAGCTGTGGAACCTCCCGATGGTGTCATGGGGCTCGTCGCCACTGAGTGACACATGACTTCCAGACTCATCTGTGTCTGCACACTCCCAACCTTGCGCGTATCTGGGATGCCCACTGGGGCAGTTAAGTTCTGAGGGCTCATCGGGGCAGTTGCCACTGATCGCATCTCCACCCCAATACTATGTGTCTCTGGGATGCCTACTGGGGCAGTTAAGTTCTGAGGGGTCATGGGGGCAGTTGCCACTGATCGCATCTCTACCCCAGCAGTATGTATCTCTGGGATGCCTACTGGGGCAGTTAAGTTCTGAGGGGTCATGGGGGCAGTTGCCACTGATCGCATCTCCACCCCAGTACTATGTGCCTCTGGGATGCCTACTGGGGCAGTTAAGTTCTGAGGGGTCATGGGGGCAGTTGCCACTGATCGCATCTCCACCCCAATACTATGTGCCTCTGGGATGCCTACTGGGGCAGTTAAGTTCTGAGGGGTCATGGGGGCAGTTGCCACTGATCGCATCTCTACCCCAGCAGTATGTATCTCTGGGATGCCTACTGGGGCAGTTAAGTTCTGAGGGGTCATGGGGGCAGTTGCCACTGATCGCATCTCTACCCCAGCAGTATGTATCTCTGGGATGCCTACTGGGGCAGTTAAGTTCTGAGGGCTCATGGGGGCAGTTGCCACCGATCGCATCTCTACCCCTACAAGACATGCCTCTGGGATGGCCGCTGGGGCAGTTAAATTCTGGGGACTCATGGGGGCAGTTGCTACCGATTTGAACTCCTTTATCTCCATTGTGCTGGCATGGCCCGCGCCTGCTGTGGCAGTGGAGTACGGAAAAAGGAAAGCAGCCGAGCCCTCTGGTGGTGTCATGGGACTGGTGGCCACTGAGTGGCTCGTCACCACCTCCAGACTGGACTGGCCCTGGACCGTCTTACTGGAGGACGCGCTGAACCTGCCACTGGAGAGATCGAGTGTCTTGGCTTTCTGGAGGCGCTCTTTCGATTCGCTAGCGCAGGACTCGTTTGTGTTAGACATTTGCCCCATCTCTTTATGCTCGGTGGCGTTCCCAGTGACCACGGACTTAGATTGTGTGTGAATGGGCTTCTCAGTGCCCGGAGAGCCGCCATCCGCACTCAGGTCACAGTTGAGTGGGCTGTTTGCTCCAGTGGACTGCTGAGCCTCGGTACGGGCTTTCGGTAAACAACCTGAACCCCTGCTGTTAATGGGATCAGAGGACACTTGGCTACCGCTGTTCGCCTTTGCCTCTTCACATTGGGCGTCAGACACACTGTCTCTGCCCGTTTCCAAGGAGTTAGAGCCAACTATTTGGGGCCTCTCCACTTCGCTTGTTGATGTGAGGCTCGCCACTACAATGCAGCCCTCCAAGGCTCCCCCGCTGCCCTCTGTGTCCACTACATCTTGGCTCTCGGCTCTCAGCTCTTCCTCCCTGATGCTATTGGGTGACCTTGCCCTCTCAATCTCCCCACCTCGCTCAGCTTCTTCCTCCCCCACCTCATCTTCCTCCTCCTTCTCCTCCTCCTGCAGCTCCCCTTGTTCGTCTTCCACGCAGTTGTCGTGGCTGGTCACCAGTATGGTAATCTCTTGACTGACATCTCGTCTTATTGGTGGACAGCTCTTCTCTGCCCCAACGCCACCTCTACCCTCCTCCCCCCACTGGTCGCGCTGGCCCATCGTGACGCCACCCTCATCGTCGCCCTCGCCCTCGTCACCCAGCTGATCGTGTCGCTTGGTGCTGTTTACCGACACGTGTGATCGACGCATGTTGTCTGCCCCTGAAGCCGCCGCGTTAAGACAGGCTGGCACAGGATCAAGCTGGCAGGACTCAGCCTCGTGGAGGAGCTCAGAGCGCGACAGGTCAGCCTCCTCACAGGAGGACAGGGAGGGGGAGGGGGAGGTGCTGTCCTCACCACTTGCCTTTGAGCTCCCTGAGGGGAACGCCGGCTGGTCAGTCGCCATGGTCGCTTCCGAGTCCTGAGTGCCCTGCGGAGTCTGACCGTCTCTGGTGGCAGCGGCGGCAGTGGCGTCGCTCTCGCTGCTGAGGTCAGGGCCGAAGTTGGAGTTGGAGTTGGGGTCGGCGAGCCACTGGCCACGATCAGTCAAGATTGGGCTCTCCAGTAAGATGTCGTGGCAGTGGTGGTCCTCCGCCAGGGTCTTAAGGCTTCCCATGCTTATGCTATGCTGAGGCTTTCAGTTTTTATGACCAGGAAGAGAAAAATTCACCTGTAAAAACAATTAACTATTTTACTATTAAAACGTTTTCTAGATACAGCTACTGACATCTAACGCAAGAATAAAAAAAAGAAAACAGCATATTTTCGTTACATTTATAGGGAAAGACATCTGTGTGATTTGTTAAGCACTATAATGATGCACTGTTATTATGGAGCCACACAATTTGAAGACGGTCATTATTACTGTCACGACTGCTCTGAGATTTACCAGTAGAGATGTATGTTTATAGCCAACAGATAATAGCATCTGATTAAACAGCCAGTCGAAGGAGTGGCTGGTAGAGAAGGCAACATTTTACCCTAAAAAGAGATGTAACACCTGCAATGCAATGCTGAACAACAAGTCACTCTCATCCACATGTTGCTCATTTCATTAAAGATACCTGTTGGAAATTGAATGTTCTAAAGAATATCTGCGTTCATTGAATTGAACATGGAATTTGAATCTTCATTTAGAATGTTCAAATCTCCCCTGCTGAAGGGTTAATTAAGGATGCTTGGCTGAATATGAATTATTTACACCAACACACTTTCCCAACTGTTGATACTTGCATTGCAGCCCTCGCAGTTCCACTGAGTTTTTGTTGAGGTCCTCTAATAAAACACAGAACCTTAAAGCCACATAAAACATAGATCTATCTCTCACAGACATCAGCTGCGTGCAAAGGAATTTCAACATGACTAACAGAACAAGCACACGTTTTCCAACACATCTGAGCAATCATTTCATCAGTAATCGAGCACAGATGGACTATTCCTCCAGGAAATCTGACCAACATTCAGTACCTAAAATATTACATACCTTAACAGCTCAGAAGACCAGAAACACGATCCACACGTTCCATATTCTGCTCCCTAAAGCATGCTTTTTTTCTCACAGCGCCATCTCCATATCTCTCCCACCACGCGTGTTTGAGAAAACAAGGATTAGTTTCCAGAAGAATCTTCCTGGATGGAGGTCCTTGGGCTTGCGATGTGACAGAGTACTGAAAGCTTCTGATTTTCTGTTGCCCTGGAAACCAGCCTCAGCCTGGCTCTAAGTGCATGTTGATGGGAAAAAAAAAATCTCCCTCCCTCTTTAATCATCAGCAAATTATGGTGATTAATATCATGCTTTCATGATACACGGCTTTTTCCCCCCTTCTGTGCAACTCATCACAAACAAAATGTACATTATTTGTGAGACACAAAGGGTATGGAGTGGCACATTTGTGGAGGGGGAGCTACCATGAGGTGTGTGTGTGTGTGTTGGGGGGGGGGGGGGGGTCTAATGACGTAGTTTCAATAATTCAGATAGCATCAAGTTGCAGTACTTACTTGAAAATGAGTAATCTGTGCCCTGTTACAATCAATAACCATTGCATATGGCATAACATGCTGTCAACACTATTTCTGCTTGTCCCAATCATGGGCAATGTGGAGGTTTGAGAAAAAGTAAATGTGGATTTAACAAAAAATTATTGTCACATGTCCATCATTTTGTAGGTCCAATAAGGTACACCCACAAAGCTCAAAGGGGGGGGGGGGGATGCACATGCCAAGAAACATATTATGATAACAAATAAAATCCAAATGGCTTTAAAAGCCAAATGACTCTATGTTATTTTTTATTTGATGAAGGGCCCCTTCAGATTAACCGTTTTGGTTACTTATTTATCTTGTAAAATGTGCGCCAGGCATGTCCTGCCCCTGGGATTCCACGTTCTATTGCTTCCCTTCCTACCATCCACTCTCAGGCTTTTACCAGTCACATCTCCCACCGATAGCTGTTCCCTAGCAACCGCTCGGTCGCATAGATGGAGGCAGGTCTGCTACCGAAAGGCCTGGTAAACAGTTGTGACTGCTACGCCAAACAAGACTGGGGCTGTCTGCCACTGGCAGAAAGAACAGCATAACAGAGGAGGAGGTGGAGGAGGAGGAGGAGGAGGTGGAGAGAAATGTGTGGGAGGATATACGAACAAGAGGTTAAAAAGCCATGGTTGGCTGGTGCAGACATGTACATTGCTGTCATAGAACATCCTTTCTTATTTCTCCCCTTCACTGGTACATTTTGTGCCATTCCAACTGGAAGCTTTTCATATACTGCTCTCGAATTGATTTTTATTTCAACTGTGCTCATGATGTAATGCCTACACATGAGATAATAATCCATGTGCACTTTTGTCAATATGGCAAAGCCATCATGCTTCAACATGATCAAGTAAATAATTTCTGTGAGCTATGCTTGTCAGATGACATGTTTGGATATGTGTCATCCATTTTTAGTGGTGTTGCATTTGCCCCCAAGCTTCTCAGGGAACCAGAGCTGGCTGGTTTGGAAACAGCTCGGGAGGATGGTCCTCCCATCATGCACCGGTCGCTTTATTAGTACACAGTGTGAAGCCAGATCTGCTGTGAGTCTACCGGCAGAGCTACGGTACCATGGACATCCACATCCATATCTACATATATAATATATATACAGTACAGTGCAAAAGTGTTAGGCACCTATTAGATTTGTTGTTTTAGCAATGTTAGATGACCACACATGTTTAATTCTCATTGTCTTTACTATAATTCAACCAGAAGATAGAGGGAATACAAAAACAAAATAAATGTGCATTTCTGGTTCAGGTTCTAGTCTTTTGCATCTATTCGATTGGTTGTTTTTGCAGTTTTATAATCACACAAGGGGGAAGCTGAAGCTGGTTGGTACTGGCACTGGTTCTGGCTCTGACACATTGGTATCAGAAGTGGGAAGGAGATGACGACACGAATACAATGGAGAAGGTCACCGGAGATGTACAGAACTTTTTAGGTGGCTCCTGCACTTTGCACCCTGCCAAAATGCCCTTGTCACTGTAGCGTTAGTTTTAGGGTGAGCCACGGTCAAATCAGCAGCTGGTCTCGATACCCCTATTGTAGCTGTATCTACCAGCAGCTTCTGGCAGGCCAGGCATGCCCATCAGTGGCCTCCATTAAGCTCCATTAAGAGGTCCCCTTTGGGTGATTGGTCAATATAACTATTGGCGGATTATGAACTTTCGGGCCCCTGGGCCCAGATGTATTAAGGGCCCCCCACTTATTGTCGTATATGTGGGAGGGGGGGTTTGAAAATTGTTTAATATGTTTGATGTGATTTCCTGTATTCTGGTGCATTTTGGGGATGGCCAATACTAAATTCAATCAGATTCATAGCCTACATCCTGATTTGTTGATATTGAGGCAATGATTCCATGCAAAGGCTTGGGCTTCAGGGCCCCCTGACCCCTTGGGCCCCTGGGCCTGGGCCCGGTAGGCCCGTGCAGTAATCCATCCCTGAATATAACACTGCTAAAACAAATTTAATGGCAGCTTGAGACTGAAATTGGACTGGTATCAGAACAAAAACTACATTTTATGTGTATTTAAATGGCCTCCCATGTACAGTACATATTTCTTGCTTTCTCTGGTCATATTCTACAACCCCAAATCAGAAAAAGTTAGGACATTGTGTAAAATGTGAATAAAAACAGAATGTAATAATCTGCAAATCTCTTAAACTCATAGTTGGTTGCAAAAAGGACACAGACAACATATCAAATGTTGACTATTTCATTTGATACCAGCAACATGTTTCAACATGATTGGGTATGAAAAAGAACATCCCAGAGAGGCAGGGTCTCTAGAAGTAAAGATGTAGAGGTATTCATCACTCTGTGTAAACCTGTGTGCACAAATGATGAAACAATGTCACAAATTGGATGGCCGTGGACATGGTCTTCTGTACCCCAGATGGCACTGCATCAAAACCAGACCTGTTTCCACACCTGTCTTTGTATAGGCTCAGGAAAACCTCTGATAACCATTGTCTATGTGCACAATTTGATGCTCAATTCAAAAACTGCAGCGGAAATTGTAACAGCCAAAATTGTATTGAGACATAATACAAAAAATACCATCGTCTTATCTGGACCTGAGCTTGTTTAAAATCGACTGAGGTAACATGAGGAAAAGTTCCTGTGGTTAGACAGATCAAAATGTACCATTCTTTTTGGAAATCATGGACTCGTCTGTGCTAAAGAGGAGAGGGCCTATCCAAGTATCCAACCTATTCCTGTTTTTTTGCTCAGTTCGAAACCCAACATCTATGACAGTGTGGAGAAGCATTAGTGCCTACAGCATGGCCGTCTTGCACATCTGGCAAACCACAATGAATTCTGAATGATGTATACAGGTTTTGAACAACATTTACTACCATCCAGGCAATGTCTTTTCCAGGGAAGACTTGAATATTTCAGGAAAACAATGCCAAAATGAATTCTGTACATATTTAAATCATATTTCTCCATAGAGGAAGAGTCCAGGTGCTAAAATGGCCTGTCTGCAGTCCAGATTTGTCAAATTAGGTGCATCATGGAATGAAAAACATGACTAAGAATACCCCATACTGTTGAGCAACTGAAATCCTATAATCGGGGAGTAATGGGACATTTCATTCTCAAAACTCTTCCTCTCAACCGGTTCCTAAACATTTACAGAATTTTGTTAAATGAAGAGGTGAAGCAGCACAGTAAACATTCCCTGCCCCAACTTTTTTTGAAACATGTTGCTGGCATCAAATTCAAAATGAACATATTTTCCATGAAATAGTCCAAGTTGTCATTTTCAACATTTGATGTATATGTCCTTTTTTGCTGCTAAACATGTTTTTATTTGCATTTTACACAACGTCCCAACTTTTCCTGATTTGGGGTTGTAATTAAGAAAGTGAGAAATACACAATATGGTCCTTATAGCATTGCTGAAACAAAACATGTAAAGTGCTTGAGACTTCTGCACAGTACTGTATCAGATGTGTAATATATGTATTATGAGAGAAGAATTCTCTGTCCATTTCATTTTATTGCCCTTTTTGTTTTTTTTCAAAATGCCACATATTGGCTTGGAAGCTTATAAGGAGATATGTTGATCCCTGCAGAAGGCAAAAGCAGATACGCATTGGAGTGTGTCCTTTTTAATCCTCTTAGCCCAATAAAATAAAGGCTTTTTATATTATTCAAATCAGCCTGAGAGCCTGGGCTTGGATGCAAAGATCCCATTTTTTGACATAATTTCCCCACTTATTTCCAGATTATTTGTTGATGTTTGCTTATGGTAAAGGGGAAAGGAGCTTCCACAGAACACAGAGGGCAGGCTTATCTTAATGGAAGAGCAATGATACAGGACTACATGGAAAGGAATGCTTTTATTGAGCTTCATTCGTTTTCCACTGACGAATCTCTCTGTGAGAACACCTACATGTACTGCCTTTATGAATGTCATAAAAAAATGCTCTAAATACTATAAAGGACAAAGGTTAAGCTCTTGGTATCATGAAGAGATGAGTTTTGACTGGTATACTGTGTGCCAGTCGACCAGTGTGTTATATTTCTCCTCTCTGTTGACATGAGAAGAGAAGCACACTCGAGTTCCTCTTCAATTACCATACAGTTTATCAATGACTGAGAAACAAAAGAAAAGTTTACACAGTGGGCTCTACATTTTCTTTTTTCTTTGGAATCGCTCAATGTGAATCATCAAATCATCACAACATGGTGTGTGTGTGTGTGTGTGTGTGTGTGTGTGTGTGTGCGTGTGTGTTCGGGTGTGTGTGTGTGCGTGTGTGTGTGTGTATGTGTGTCTGTGTGTGTGCGAGAGAGACAGTTCATTTGGTCCCCAGTTTCTGCCCAAACCCCTTGATGCTGTCAGAGGCTTTGTCGGCGGCACTGCCAATGGTGACCTGTGTTTGCCGGGAGACCTCCTCAGCAGCTGTGGAGGGGGAGAGATCGGGAGTGGGAGTGTCCAAAGCAGCTCAGTACGTAATAGAAAGTCATAAGAATCATTTCTCTGGAACAATGTAATGAGACATACTAGTATCTGACAACAGACCTAATTAGATAAAGGGGTATAAAAACTCCTCCGTATCTACAGAGATCCTTACTGCCAAAACGATCTCAGCTCAGAGTTTATATTACAGAGCATTATAATACAACTGAACGTCAGTGGACCTGGCTGGTTGCTATACCCTCCTGTTAAGTAGACTCATTTTATATTAAACTAAATAAGTATGTTTACATACTGATTATTTGAATGTAAAGAACATTATACAATATATATAACAAATCTGTTTCTGTGTTAAAAAAATTGTATAGCATTGCATATATTGTTTAGCATTTCTGAGCGGCAGTGATCGGTGTGAGGAGTAAGTAGTGCTGTGTGCCATACCTGTGGTGGTGGTTTCTTTGGAAGACTCTGCCACCTGGTGAACAGCATCTTGAGCTGCCTGCACTGCAATCACACGAAGAGACACAGCATGGCTGACACAGACATACACACAGACAGACTGGAGCAGGGCTTTTATTAACTCTGCTGCTGATGAATTTGTAATCATTTTGAATATCTCTCACATGCACATGCAGTATATGTTTGACATCCAGACAGAGTATGTCACACGTACAAGACATATGACAGTTTAAACAGCTTCTGTTCTGTGATTTTCATGAAAGCCTCAGATAGGACAGATTTTTTTTTCATTAACAAAACAGACGCCTACACTGGCACTTGAATTTATCCTGTGTATTGGCAGTGTTATCTTTTTTTGTTGCAACAAAAAAAGATCTCAGCACAATGCATGCCTCTTGGGAATGTTAGCAACCCTAGAATTCAGTGCGTAACAACATGATTGTGGATGAAATCACTGTGGTGTTTACTGTGTTCTACTGTGCTCATTGGGAAGGTTAAGGTGCAGTAACAGAACTGCCCTACCTGCGGTGTCTGTGACCCCCTTGGCCGCCGACTGACTGGCCCCCTTGAGCCCCTCAAACGACTTCTTGATGGAGGCCATTCTCCTGAGCTCACCCTCGGTCTCTCCCGTCTCCGGAAAAAAAAACACACAAACCTCCACGATGTCTCTCAGTCGTTATTGTTGTCTCTCTCTTTCTTGCCCACAAATGAATAAAGCGTGAGTGGGCGTGGGTTGGTTTAATACCCCACCGGCCTCTGGTCAGCGCCCGGCCACTCGTGCACGCGCGCCCTCCACATTCCAGCCCGATTACACACACAAAACCCCCAGTAAAAAGGGGGCTAGATTAGGCTGGCATCCCAGCTATGGAGGGTGAGGGCCCGGGCTGGCAGCTCCGAGACGAGGTTCTGCAAACATCTGCAGTTTGGAGAGCATCCCTTTCATTCAGGATCGAGCGCTCAGACATCCTGAGTGAGGGGCGGGTGGAGGGTGGTGGGGGCCTGTGATAGAGAGTTGACTGTGAGGGGAAAGCTGTTAGGCTCCTGTCCTTCCCAATCAGACAGTTTATTCAGCTAGGAGCAGAAGAGAGCCGGACAGAATGGCAGCATCATAGGGGACTAAAGTCGTTGGTGAAGGATGGCCAAAAGGACGACCACGTCTTTTTTTTTATATCTTCTTTATTTACAGAGGATTTGCATGTCTTGCTTGACACAGAAATCTTGATACCGACATTTCCAGCTTTGTAAAGCACATACTGACATCCACTGAGAGCTTGAGACACATTTAGACTTGACTTGTTAAATTGTCATTTCACCAACACACCTCACATACACACACACACACGCAACGCACGCACAAACATGTACAAGTTGCCCAAGTCCGACAGATACCTCACTGAAATGATATCACAAGCAACTATAAAGGTACAATGTATAAAACTCTTACTTGAAAAACAGTAAAATCAACAAATTGCTTCAATAGTAAATGAAAAAAGAGAATACACAAACAGGCATTGTACACAGCTATAGCATACTGTTGCTTTTGTATACATTTACCCGAAGAATTTTTCTCCCCCAATATCTGTATTGGAAGATCCGAAACATCTATCACACAAATATAGAAATACAGAGACACAAGTACAAAGATTCACAAATGGGCCTCGGGTCTCATTTCTTTGGGAGGGAGTCAAGGGAATGAGACAGAGTCACCCATGTTGATAATAAAACTACACCCAACACGTTACAGAAATACCATGACATTTACAATAGATCATAATAAAAGTATTTTCTGTAAGGAAGAACATTTTTTTTTCTCTCGGCAGGAATGTTTGATATTTTTGTGGGTGTTTTGCTCTTGGATTTTGTTGGGTTTTTTTGCAACCGGGGTTATTGTGATGGGGTCAGCATTTGTCCTTGGTATTGATATAAACCTTTATTGTGCTGCTGGCTGGACACTGGAATGGTCAGCTTAAGCCTCAGGCTCGTAGTCCTGGGTCTGCTCCTGAAAACAAACATAAAAGAACAGAGCTTAGGAATTATAAGAACTGCATTAACATTTTATGCAAGCAGTACACATTGGGTTTTACTTTTCTTTTATTTCAGGTAAACAGGTAATGCTTCACTGTAAAGTGGCCTACGTCCATACTGGATATGACACACAATGTATTTGTAATGAATGACCCAGATCAAGATGCTAAGTCAACAAGTTGGACTCTTTAATGAAATAAAATAACTTGATTGGAGTCTGTAACATTGTCTTCCATGTTCCTGCGTCTTCTTTTCAGTGCACCTGAGCAGCCCAGCTGTTGTTTACCTCTCTGTCAAACACTTCACTGTCTTAACATTTAAAAAAATGTTCATAGAATATTCAGACCACCACAGATGACATGGAATGAATCTGGACATGAACTGGACCATAACCAGCACCGTTCTCATCAACCAGCATCATTCTCATCAACCTGAACCAATGTGGCTAATCAGAGCCAGAATCAATCCGGCCAATGAGAACCAGAACCAATCTGGCCAATCCATTCAGGAGTGAGCTTCTCTATGGGATATTTGGAATACTTTAAATAGAGCGGCAAGAGCATACACAACCTACACACAGGCACTGGGGCAAAACAGAAAGTCAAACAACAGAAGGCCCACACACTGTTACTGTATAAGCTTTACAAAGTTAAATGCTCAGCTTGTTCAACGCTAGTGTTAAAGTGGTGCAGCATGATTCCGCTGGCGAACCATGGCAAACAACAGGAAATCTGCCACTTGCCGCTGGTCAATGTCATCACTGCCTAATACATTTTAACAGAAGGACAGAAAAAAAAACTTCTGCAGAATCTCAACATACTCCGATAAGGTAATAAACTGTACATTACCATGCAAGTTTGGTATATTTATGATAACATCTACTTTTCTATAATAAACTTGTTTTAGAGTGCAATTCAATTTGCTATCAATCCCATTTTAAATGCCTAGTATTTAAAATGTGGACAGTGTTGTAGGAATTAAACAGAGATGAAATTAATTAAATGATAAATCAAACTAAATCACTGATTTAAATGAAAAGATGCAGAAGACCACCAGCTTGTTTCAAGCCTTCATTTGCAAAACCACCACCAGTAATCTGTTTCCACAGCTGGACATTATTTACACACTGTAGTGCATGACCGAATGTCTGAGAAAATGGTTTGTTGGAGGTCGTGAAGATTACCAGGAGACATGAAGAGAATATGGGAATTCCATAATTAACTAACTAAATCTATAATATAGTATAATATAATACATGTATGTTACTACAAATGCATACAAATTGTGTCTTTCTTTAATTAATCTTAGCATGCCTAATATGGAATTTACATCAGTACTGTCTGCTACTACCCAGCTTTGTAAATATGCATCCTGGTATGTAATGACAGTGATCATTTTCCGTGCAATATCTCTCCTTGTTTATCACACTAATTCTAAACTATACTAAAGACACAAATCATGTCAGTGTCTCTTGTGACCAGCAGAGGGCAGTGGTAGCCAATCAGCCAAGATCAGTCAACCAGCGAGCCACCCAGATCATCACGACCGAGTCACTGAGTGTCCTTTCAATACAGCTGCCTCTTGTCTCCCTCCCCCGGGGGACACTCAAAGAAAAAGGTGGATGGGGGGGGGCAGAGGGAAGAGAGAGAAAAAAGGAGAGAGACAGAGAGAGACAGAAAGAGAGAGAGAGAGAGAGAGAGAGAGAGAGGGGAGACATCTTTCACATGTCACATGCCTCACAAGGCCAGCTCGCTGTTACAGTAATAGAGTTTGGCCAATAGTCCGTCACCAAGCTCCAACAGAATCCATGTTTACAGGGAAGCAGGGAGAGGCCACTCTGCACCTACCCACAATGCATCTGTGCCCTAGAAGAAGAATCATCACCACACCCCAACAACCAGACACAGAGACATTGTTTGGAGAGTGAGATGCATATGACAAAAGGGGGCAAGTACTGCTGATTTGGGGTGCAAATGAAACAAAAACCCACAATTACCCATTTGAACGAATGGATTTTGTTTTTATCCATCAACGTGAGGTTCTCTATATTGGTCCATGTACATTTGGTAATTTGTTGTTAAAAACAAAATGAACGGAAATGAACAAACAACAAGCAAACAACAAGCAACCTGCATCCTACAATTAAATAATGAAATGACTGATTACAACGGATGCTATTTTGTGGTTATCAGATGCCAGCAGTGGAATTTGTCATCTGATTATTGATTATTGCATGTCCTACACCAGCAGTAGGCCTATTTTTGCAATGCCTCAAGAGGGAAGGTCATCTGTTGAAATACTGAGAAGGAGATTCAGTGTAGAGCATACATTAGCGTAGTATACATTTTCTCAAGAACCTTGCTTTTGAGAAACTGTGGCTTTGATGATCACGGCTTGTCTTTGCTCACCCAGATTTAGAAAGATCTTCTGCAGGACCTCAAATGTGCATTTCAGGTCTGGTTCACCGATTCAAACTAAGTTAAGTTAAACATTTATTTAATTCTTATTATTAACATCATCATCACAACTGATATCAAGTCATGTTTATGTTGAAACTACCAAACATGGGGTGCGTTTCCCAAAACCATAGTTGCTAACCTGTTAGCAATTTAGTTGGTTGGCAATTGGAAATTGCATTGCGACCAACAAAGTTGCTACATCCACACCATTGAGAATATTTACATCTTTATTTAGGGCACTAGTCCCTGTCTTTATAGCAAGAACAATTGTGTCACATGACATCACCAAATTAATTTGACCAAAACCAAATTTATTCTGCTACAAAAGAGTGGAAAAGACTCCTGAAAGAAAGTGAAACAGTCCCTGACCCTACAAAGAGGATGTCATCATTTGAAACCTGCAGTTTCAACTACAAGTTTGTAACTTGAACTTGGAAAACAAAACATAGCCAAGTATTACCCTCAAATATATTTGAAAAATGTTTGCTTAGACAGCGCTTCTGAGGACAATAAATTAGCTGGAGAGAGCAGTCCTAGTCCAAGGAAAAATTGAATATGCTGTAAATTCACATAGCCATCTGCTCTAAAATTTAATGTGTTCGTCCTTGGCCCATTTAGTGCCTTTCCACAAAGTCTTGTGAAAATCATTTTGGTATTTTTGGTGCAATCCTTCACTGACAGTCTGTCCCGAAAAAAAAAACACGAAAAAAAAACAACCTCCTTGGTGGAGGTAAGAAAGATTTAAGGACTTCAGTATGCTCCAAAATGTCTGCATTCATGCAACACAGATATTTCCGTACACATTAAGGTTACCAAGGAATACACTCTTAAAACAAATGTGTTGTCCCTATCTGGACACATAGATGTGCTAAAAAACAACGTAGGTTGTGTTAGTTTTTATTTATTTTTATTTTTTTAATTATATTTTTGGGGCTTTTATTTTATTTGCACAGGACAGTGGAGAGTGACAAGAAGCAAGTGGGAGAGAGAGACGGGGTGGGACCGGGACATGAGTCTGATTCGAACCTGGGTCCCCGTGGGCACTTGGACCCGTATGTGGTACGGGCGCTGTAGCCTGCTGCGCCACAGCGCCCCCAAGTTGTGTTATTTTCAACACATGTGTAACAAATAAAAAAAGGAAACAACACAAACTGTGTTGTCCCTATCTGGACCACCTTCATTCCAAGCATGCCAGTCGGGTAGTCTGTTCGATTTCAATAAAGAATCTCCTTTCACTGTGGGTAGAAAACCCTCAATGGTCATTCACTTCTGATCTAATCATCTCATCTATTTTCACTGATGATGCTGGCATAGAGCTCCATAGCCATCAAAACTTATGTCAGTTTTGTAGGCTATCCAGTGATAATGCGGTGTGTGTGTCTCTGTGTGTGTGTGTGTGTGTGTGTGCGTGCACGTGTGTGTGTGTGCGTGTCTGTGTGTGTGCGCATGTGTGTGTGTGTGTGTGTGTGTCTGTGTGTGTGTGTGTGTGTGTGTATTTGTGTGTGTGTGTGTGTGTGTGTGTGTGTGTGTGTGTGTGTCTGTGTGTGTGCGCATGTGTGTGTGTGTGTGTGTGTGTGTATTTGTGTGTGTGTGTCTGTATTTGTGTGTGTGTGTGTGTGTGTGTGTGTGTGTGTGTGTTGTAGTTGTTGCTGCATCACACCTGTTGAGTCTCGTCGTATGTCTGCCCCTCAGGCTCCATGAGCTGCTCCCCTGCTGGCTCCTCGGTGGCCTCCTGACCGAACTCCGGCTGCGGGAGAGAGAGGACACACCTCAGTTCTCATCCACACCATTCACCACAGGCCTCATTCCCTGGACTTTCCATAGACATAGTGCAGTGCAGGCACAGAGACGCGGAGTGCGCACATGAGATGGGGCGATAAGGACGCGAGGCAGAGATACGGACTGTTGCAAAAACACAACCGTAATACACACATCTAATTCTCTCTTTTTTATTTTACATACATAGTGAGCCACACACTCCTGCACCCCCCCCACCCACACACACAAACACAAACACACACACACACACACACACACACACACACACACACACACACACACACACATGCAGGCAACCACTTATAAATGTAACAGACTCTCAGAACAAGCACACAAAAGCTTTTGCTCTCTGACAGAGCAAACATTCACAAGGCCAGAACATGTACACACACACACACACACACACACCGAACACACACACACACACACACACACACACCGAACACACACCGAACACACACCGAACACACACACACACACACACACACACACACACACACACACACACACACATTCTGGATAATAATGTGCACATGAGCATAACTGTCACACACTGCATTGCATTTTTTTTCCAACCCCAGTGCCTCGGGCAAAAGCACTTTAAAAGAAGCGCTTTAACGTGCCACTTGCACTGCTGCTTCTCCCTATGCACGTGAGTACAGACCAGTCGAGAACAGCCGAGAACAGTGCAAGACAGAGATACTCATCTGCCTCAGCTCACGGTTACAAAGATAACTCATGAAATTCTGATGGAAACTGTAACATCCCACAATGACGACACCTCATCTCGGTTTCAGCTTCCTCTTTTGTGTCCAACAGGTGCAGACAAAAGGGAGGGAGAGGAGGAAGAGGAGGAAGCCCTGTTACCTAGAATATGAGCCGAGCTGAAGGCTCGTGGCTGCGGCATTTATTTTTAAACTCCACTAATCATGTCAATTAGGCCGTGCTGGAACAGGTTGTAATCCCACGGCATTGTATATGGATTCGGCCTCACAATCCATTCACACAGTTTAGTTTGCCGCCGTTCGAATCATTAAATGATGCTAGCTAGCGCTTGGCTTTGCAAAACGATGGTTTTGAGACTCTAGGTGTTAGAATGGTTTCTTGCTGCCAGAGTGTGGATGGCTGGGGTGACACCCTAAAGAGGATAGCCAACCACAGTATGCCTGCTGACATGTTCGATTAAACTCCTCTATTATCTGAAGGCAATGGCCTCTTTCGTCTGCCATCACAGCTTGTAAGCAAATGCATTATTTCTGTTTACCTCTGAACACCTATGAGTGTAAATGCTGCAAAACCTGCAGCCAGTGGAAGCTCCTTAGCTTAAGTCTCTGTCTAAGCGATTTATGAGATTACTGAGTCAACACAAGAGAACAACAACAGGGGAGTCATACAGCCTAGTGGGAGGGGAGACTTCTGGCTAACAGCCCTGACACCATTTTCTGTTACACTTTTCTTAAGTAGCCTTAGATAGTATGTACTTAATGCTTAATAAATGTATATTTATACTTATGTAAGTCTGTGCTGTTACAGGGTGTTATTTTGGTTAGGGTAAGGGTTAGGCATCAAGTTATATAACAGGTGGTAATATCTACATGATCATTACTAAGCATTAATATCTCTTATAACTCACTCCAGGTTAAGTATACTGTATTTAAACAGTAGTTTTAAAGCGAGCGGGTGACCATATTTTCAGTATGTTTACTGATGCTGTTTTCCTTCTATATGTTTCCTGATGAAACAGTATAAAAACACAAAACTAAATGCAGTTGCGCACTGCAATGTTAAACGTGAAATCCCCCCGCCACCGAGAACACAGTGTCCCTACCAATTACAGCCCTGTTGCCACGGTCACTGGCCCACCCATCCACCCAGGCAGAGCATCAAAGTACTGCTATCTTTACCACAAAAAAACTCCAGCTAACAGCTGTTGCAAAACACCACCACATAACAACACATACCAAACACAGAGCAAAGCAAGAGTGATCAGCAGCTTCTTAAGCGGAGACTACACAGCTTAATGGGCATCTCATCCTGTGCCAGTCTGTTTCCAACTCCATTTGTAAGCTCAGTGAAGTTCTTCCCCTGTGCTAATTATGAGCAGGTGGCTTCTTTTTCTGAATTAAGCGTTATACTCTCTAGAGGTACAGACGATTATATTTTTCTGAACCACATGGTGAACTTAAGAGGTCCAGCTGATTTCCATAGAGCAGTTAAACAGTGTCTGGCTGGTGGGGTCGCCATCATCAATCCTGGTTTCAGATCATGTTTGAGCTCTAATATTGAATCGTGTCCTAATAAGATAAATCTGGCATCTAATTGGAGCTTAACTCGGGTGATTTCATTAATATCATCTAAAATTCTCTCCTAATATTTCCCAAATTTGACAAATGACCTGATCAAGTGCAATGCTGTGCCAATATCTACGCCCAGGGCAGTAATTCAGATATGAAAGATTTATTTTTACAGCCTCAAAAATATATAATAAACCCTGCAAATTGCATACAATTGGATAAATCAGTGCCTGCAGTTTTAAGGAAGGTTTCTAGTCGCTTGCAACAGAAATCCAAATCTTGTGGGTTTTTTTTTTTTTTTTTTTTTTAAAGTGACTTTTCAGGTGATGCTCCTATTTCTAATGTGAGGCAGCTGCATCACCCAACACCAGATCAATAAGGCTGAACACATCTAAGACATTGAGCTTTTTTTCCTTCTCTCACTCTGAGCAGTCTTCCCAAACAAGACGAGGAAGGGACATTGCACTAAAAGTGTTGCTGCACTAGATATATTGAAGAAATGTTTTGAGGGCATTTTGTGCTCTTCTGTACAATGTCATAAGCATAGCGATTTTGTAAACGTCTCGTAAAGAGAACTGTTGTGCTGACTCCATCTGTACACAGATGCATTTACTACATGCATCTACAGATGAATCTCTCAATTATTGGAGTTATATCAGTTATTTGACAAACTTGCCATCCGGTCAGTCACACAATGTATGTTATGCGGGTGTGCTTCTTTGTGCATTAATGCACCATTTGTGGCTTTATGTGTAGGGTGTTGTGTTTGTGTGGGCCTGCGTGTTGTATGCCTATACATGCATATAAGACTATGTGTAACAGCAGGGGCTATGTGGTGTGGGCCTGCGTGTTGTATGCCTATACATGCATATAAGACTATGTGTAACAGCAGGGGCTATGTGGTGTGGGCCTGCGTGTTGTATGCCTATACATGCATATAAGACTATGTGTAACAGCAGGGGCTATGTGGTGTGGGCCTGTGTGTTGTATGCCTGTACATGCATATAAGACTATGTGTAACAGCAGGGGCTATGTGGTGTGGGCCTGCGTGTTGTATGCCTGTACATGCATATAAGACTATGTGTAACAGCAGGGGCTATGTGGTGTGGGCCTGCGTGTTGTATGCCTGTACATGCATATAAGACTATGTGTAACAGCAGGGGCTATGTGGTGTGGGCCTGCGTGTTGTATGCCTATACATGCATATAAGACTATGTGTAACAGCAGGGGCTATGTGGTGTGGGCCTGCGTGTTGTATGCCTATACATGCATATAAGACTATGTGTAACAGCAGGGGCTATGTGGTGTGGGCCTGTGTGTTGTATGCCTATACATGCATATAAGACTATGTGTAACAGCAGGGGCTATGTGGTGTGGGCCTGCGTGTTGTATGCCTATACATGCATATAAGACTATGTGTAACAGCAGGGGCTATGTGGTGTGGGCCTGCGTGTTGTATGCCTGTACATGCATATAAGACTATGTGTAACAGCAGGGGCTATGTGGTGTGGGCCTGCGTGTTGTATGCCTGTACATGCATATAAGACTATGTGTAACAGCAGGGGCTATGTGGTGTGGGCCTGCGTGTTGTATGCCTATACATGCATATAAGACTATGTGTAACAGCAGGGGCTATGTGGTGTGGGCCTGCGTGTTGTATGCCTATACATGCATATAAGACTATGTGTAACAGCAGGGGCTATGTGGTGTGGGCCTGCGTGTTGTATGCCTATACATGCATATAAGACTATGTGTAACAGCAGGGGCTATGTGGTGTGGGCCTGCGTGTTGTATGCCTATACATGCATATAAGACTATGTGTAACAGCAGGGGCTATGTGGTGTGGGCCTGCGTGTTGTATGCCTATACATGCATATAAGACTATGTGTAACAGCAGGGGCTATGTGGTGTGGGCCTGCGTGTTGTATGCCTATACATGCATATAAGACTATGTGTAACAGCAGGGGCTATGTGGTGTGGGCCTGCGTGTTGTATGCCTATACATGCATATAAGACTATGTGTAACAGCAGGGGCTATGTGGTGTGGGCCTGCGTGTTGTATGCCTATACATGCATATAAGACTATGTGTAACAGCAGGGGCTATGTGGTGTGGGCCTGCGTGTTGTATGCCTATACATGCATATAAGACTATGTGTAACAGCAGGGGCTATGTGGTGTGGGCCTGCGTGTTGTATGCCTATACATGCATATAAGACTATGTGTAACAGCAGGGGCTATGTGGTGTGGGCCTGCGTGTTGTATGCCTATACATGCATATAAGACTATGTGTAACAGCAGGGGCTATGTGGTGTGGGCCTGTGTGTTGTATGCCTATACATGCATATAAGACTATGTGTAACAGCAGGGGCTATGTGGTGTGGGCCTGTGTGTTGTATGCCTATACATGCATATAAGACTATGTGTAACAGCAGGGGCTATGTGGTGTGGGCCTGCGTGTTGTATGCCTATACATGCATATAAGACTATGTGTAACAGCAGGGGCTATGTGGTGTGGGCCTGCGTGTTGTATGCCTATACATGCATATAAGACTATGTGTAACAGCAGGGGCTATGTGGTGTGGGCCTGCGTGTTGTATGCCTATACATGCATATAAGACTATGTGTAACAGCAGGGGCTATGTGGTGTGGGCCTGCGTGTTGTATGCCTATACATGCATATAAGACTATGTGTAACAGCAGGGGCTATGTGGTGTGGGCCTGCGTGTTGTATGCCTATACATGCATATAAGACTATGTGTAACAGCAGGGGCTATGTGGTGTGGGCCTGCGTGTTGTATGCCTATACATGCATATAAGACTATGTGTAACAGCAGGGGCTATGTGGTGTGGGCCTGCGTGTTGTATGCCTATACATGCATATAAGACTATGTGTAACAGCAGGGGCTATGTGGTGTGGGCCTGCGTGTTGTATGCCTATACATGCATATAAGACTATGTGTAACAGCAGGGGCTATGTGGTGTGGGCCTGCGTGTTGTATGCCTGTACATGCATATAAGACTATGTGTAACAGCAGGGGCTATGTGGTGTGGGCCTGCGTGTTGTATGCCTGTACATGCATATAAGACTATGTGTAACAGCAGGGGCTATGTGGTGTGGGCCTGCGTGTTGTATGCCTATACATGCATATAAGACTATGTGTAACAGCAGGGGCTATGTGGTGTGGGCCTGCGTGTTGTATGCCTATACATGCATATAAGACTATGTGTAACAGCAGGGGCTATGTGGTGTGGGCCTGCGTGTTGTATGCCTATACATGCATATAAGACTATGTGTAACAGCAGGGGCTATGTGGTGTGGGCCTGCGTGTTGTATGCCTATACATGCATATAAGACTATGTGTAACAGCAGGGGCTATGTGGTGTGGGCCTGCGTGTTGTATGCCTATACATGCATATAAGACTATGTGTAACAGCAGGGGCTATGTGGTGTGGGCCTGCGTGTTGTATGCCTATACATGCATATAAGACTATGTGTAACAGCAGGGGCTATGTGGTGTGGGCCTGCGTGTTGTATGCCTATACATGCATATAAGACTATGTGTAACAGCAGGGGCTATGTGGTGTGGGCCTGCGTGTTGTATGCCTATACATGCATATAAGACTATGTGTAACAGCAGGGGCTATGTGGTGTGGGCCTGCGTGTTGTATGCCTATACATGCATATAAGACTATGTGTAACAGCAGGGGCTATGTGGTGTGGGCCTGCGTGTTGTATGCCTATACATGCATATAAGACTATGTGTAACAGCAGGGGCTATGTGGTGTGGGCCTGTGTGTTGTATGCCTATACATGCATATAAGACTATGTGTAACAGCAGGGGCTATGTGGTGTGGGCCTGCGTGTTGTATGCCTATACATGCATATAAGACTATGTGTAACAGCAGGGGCTATGTGGTGTGGGCCTGTGTGTTGTATGCCTATACATGCATATAAGACTATGTGTAACAGCAGGGGCTATGTGGTGTGGGCCTGCGTGTTGTATGCCTATACATGCATATAAGACTATGTGTAACAGCAGGGGCTATGTGGTGTGGGCCTGCGTGTTGTATGCCTATACATGCATATAAGACTATGTGTAACAGCAGGGGCTATGTGGTGTGGGCCTGTGTGTTGTATGCCTATACATGCATATAAGACTATGTGTAACAGCAGGGGCTATGTGGTGTGGGCCTGCGTGTTGTATGCCTATACATGCATATAAGACTATGTGTAACAGCAGGGGCTATGTGGTGTGGGCCTGCGTGTTGTATGCCTATACATGCATATAAGACTATGTGTAACAGCAGGGGCTATGTGGTGTGGGCCTGCGTGTTGTATGCCTATACATGCATATAAGACTATGTGTAACAGCAGGGGCTATGTGGTGTGGGCCTGCGTGTTGTATGCCTGTACATGCATATAAGACTATGTGTAACAGCAGGGGCTATGTGGTGTGGGCCTGCGTGTTGTATGCCTGTACATGCATATAAGACTATGTGTAACAGCAGGGGCTATGTGGTGTGGGCCTGCGTGTTGTATGCCTATACATGCATATAAGACTATGTGTAACAGCAGGGGCTATGTGGTGTGGGCCTGCGTGTTGTATGCCTATACATGCATATAAGACTATGTGTAACAGCAGGGGCTATGTGGTGTGGGCCTGCGTGTTGTATGCCTATACATGCATATAAGACTATGTGTAACAGCAGGGGCTATGTGGTGTGGGCCTGCGTGTTGTATGCCTATACATGCATATAAGACTATGTGTAACAGCAGGGGCTATGTGGTGTGGGCCTGCGTGTTGTATGCCTATACATGCATATAAGACTATGTGTAACAGCAGGGGCTATGTGGTGTGGGCCTGCGTGTTGTATGCCTATACATGCATATAAGACTATGTGTAACAGCAGGGGCTATGTGGTGTGGGCCTGCGTGTTGTATGCCTATACATGCATATAAGACTATGTGTAACAGCAGGGGCTATGTGGTGTGGGCCTGCGTGTTGTATGCCTATACATGCATATAAGACTATGTGCAACAGCAGGGGCTATGTGGTGTGGGCCTATACATGCATATAAGACTATGTGTAACAGCAGGGGCTATGTGGTGTGGGCCTATACATGCATATAAGACTATGTGTAACAGCAGGGGCTATGTGGTGTGATTCAATCACATCTATAGCCACCAAAACACATGAAAAAAGTCTTAGCAGAGACATTCTAGGGTGTTAAAGCCACAATCTAACACCAAATACAGCGCCAACCCCCCTCAACTATGCTCCGGTGCTTTTTAATTGCTTATGTTAGGCCCAGTGACATTGTGCAAGGTCGCAGGGGAGAGGAGCAAACATCACAAAGGAGTTGAGAGGCTGCGATACTCCCTCTGGAGCAATCTGTCCCGTTGCTTGTCACTGGGCCACTGATGCAAGGCCTGTGCACAGAGGGCAAGCAGCGCTCTGCTCGGACACCTGGGATGATTTCTGCTGGAGATTCATTCCCTGGTAATTGGATGGTTGCACAATTGCATCATAAAAATTGACCCATTCGACCACAAAAATGGTCCTAAAAAAGATGCACAGACCTCCGGTGAGAAGTGAGAACAACTCCGGTGAGAAAAACAACAACTACGGATTCCCTGTACAGATACAAAAACAACCCCACACACCTGGCATGTCTGTGTCTATTTTTAGAGAGGAAAGTGGGGAATGAGAGCAGAACCTACATTCATGTCGGAGGGGAATTCGTCTTTCTTCACGAGGCCAGTGGCTGCGGCGATGTTCCCGGCGCCTGACATTACAGCGCCGCCGAGCTGCGATGCCTGCTCCTTGGTCTTCTCGGCCACTGTGAAACAGGAAGTAACTTTTTAATCAGAGAGAGAGAGAGAACCTGAGTGGGTGCCAACAGAAAACAAAGACCCTCATTTTGATACCCCTGTGTTTAAGTTTTTTCTTTTTTCAAAATAAAAATAAAAATAAACATATATGTTTGGGGTATTTGGGCAAAATATCTGTCAAGTAACTGTCAACTAATCACAACCCAACCTTTACACAAACCCCAAGCCTTAGCTCATACCTGAACAAGCACAGTACTATAACCACAGGCAGACATGACAGTGAACAGAAAGAAATGCATCAAATGGACTCTGAGTTCTACCTCTGATGCGTCTTGGGTACAGAACTGGCTTCATTTAGCTATTCTCAGCTTTAACTGGGTCAATGAAGCTGATCTCTCTCTCCCCTCTCCCCCCTCCACCCTCAGCTACATAACATCCTGGACTTTGGACCCACAATGGCTGCCTTGCACTACTCCACTTGTACACTTGCACACTTTGCAACTTGTTGTTGTTGTCCTGTTGTCCTGAAAACACTTCTGAACACACTTCTGCTGCTCTTACATGCTCTTGCACCACTATGCCACTTGCATACTTAGGTCAAATAGAACTACCTCAGCCATTTATTGGCCTGACTTTTGCACTATTATATTGACTGTCTACTGTATGCACAATTGCACAATTTCAACCTAAATTTTGCTGCTCTTATTTCTTCATTGTATGTGCCTTCTTATTTACTTTTTATATTGTTTACTTGAATGTTATGTTTGTCTCTGGACCTAATTGGTAAAATATGTCTTGTCTCCACCGTGGGATAGTGGGAAACGTAATTTCGATCTCTTTGTATGTCTTGACATGTGAAGAAATTGACAATAAAGCAGACTTTGACTTTGATAATGACCCGAAGCATAAAGGCCTCCTCAACACTTTTATGCATAATGTGAGCAGTTTCCTCCCACATACATTTTAGGTTTTAAGTAGAATTTGTCTATGGTATTACGCTGTTTGTGTGAAAAAAGCATTCCACAGCCAAACAATAGTATCTAAAATACACATCAGTATTACAATGCTAAAACAAAAACATTGCGTTGGGTTAACATTTGTTAATGCAGGCTGAAATAGATAGAGCAGCTGACACATCCAACATACTCTCAATAATCTACTACAATACTTTTAGCAATATTACCATTATTTATTGGATTTTAAAATTGTCCATCAGTTAGTGGTACGTTTACATTGATGTACATTCAGTATAAGTACATAATAACGTAACATCACTTTTGCATGGGATAGCACATTTGGTTTGGTGGATTGGGTTTAACAGTCATCCGTCTCTACCAGACGGATTCATAAATTATTGAATAGGTGGAAAGTACACACAGTATGCACCAGTGACTTATTTGTTGATCATCATTCTGAAGTAATGAGATCTAACATATATTTATAGCTTTAGAAATACTCAGGTCAACTTACCTGTTGCGGTCTTATTCCCTAGAAAGCAAAAAATAAAAATAAAAATTACCATCAGAGACCTGTATGTTATTATAAACATAGACAATAACAAACACTTTAGCATTCAAACATGTACTAGACAAAAACTATGAAAGCATTTAGGTTCCTGACTGAGGTTCAGTTCAAACCCATTTCAGAATAACAGCATTTCAATCCATTTGGATTTCTGCCAGCACCTTATCCGTATGCCCATTTCTAAGTGGATCCCTCAGACATTCTTTTAGTGAGAGCCCATTTTATTTTGAAAAATTGTTTGAAAATTCCACAAAAGCTTGCATTACATTGCACATCTGAGGGCTATTTCAAGCCCTCAGATGTGTAATGTAAAAACTTTATGAGTGGTGCCAGAGGAGCATTTAAACTAAATCAACACTAATACAGCCACCAACCAATGTTGTAGACCAGACAAGGTTAAGTGCACAGTTCAGGATTAACACAAGTGAGCGCTGGCTTTAGGTTTTATGTACGTGGGGAAATGGTTTCTTTTGGAAGAGGCAACAGTCACAACATTTAAAGGAGACGAAATTGTGCCGACTGTCAGGCCAGGGAAATATACCTAGCCACACACACACACACACACACACACACACACATACATACACACAAACACATTAATTTGTTCAAATCAAGCCCCCACAATCCTACCCAAGTGAGGTTAGAAAAATACAGCACTCTGATGGTTCCCTGGTGGCTCAGATGAGGACCCACACGCCACTTTCGACTGCCGATGGAGGGCCTTTTCTGCCCATGGAGGGCCTTTTCTGCCGAATGAGGCATTACCCTCTTATCTCATGCCAATCTAGCGGCGTGTCCTTCTCAACACTGTCCACCTTGCTCAAGACTGGCTATCACCACAGCACGCATAGACCTTCCCATCCTACTGCAGCGCAAATTGACCACAGATAGATTAGATTTTATTCTAATTCAGTGCCTTTTGTCCATGGATTAGTAGCTTGGACACAGTCATAAACAATTTCAGCCAATCAATATATTGTTTCAGGAGTTCCGAATGGAGGGGTAAAATTTCACTAGCTGTTGAGTCCAAATATCAACAGAATATCGACTCTACAATCATCTTATGTTATGTGTAAGTTACGAATGTATGCAACTTAAAGGAATAATAAATAGCTCCCTTTCAATTTGTGGCACTATAATGCAAAGAGGCATTTCAGTGTGGACCCTCGTGGGATCAATACCTTTTCCATCTGCCTGAAAGAAATCAGAGGACTCGAGATATAACACTGACCGTTCTGCTTTACACACTGTGGCTTGATCTTATTTTTTACATTTTAAAGGACGAGTCTTTGGCATTGTGGGTGAAAGTGTGTGTGTGTGTGTGTGTGTTAAGTGGTGGGCTGTGAAATGCACAGCGGCCTTTAGAGTGGGTGTCTTCCCATTTCCTTGGTTATGCTCTACTCTGCTCTCCCTCAGCTGGGGGGGGGGGGGGGAGGTGCAGAGTGACAGTCAAAGGTGAGGAGGAGGAGGAGGAGGAGGAGAGGAGGCCTATGAGCTCAGCTGACTCTCACCCCTCCTCCACACGCAAGCCCACAGGGCGAGTCAAGCGTACTGTAGCTTTCTAGGGCACCACCACCACCACCACCGTTCATTTTCTCATGCAAACGCATATAAGGATGACATGCATTCTACCCCCCCCTCTCTCTCCCTCTCCCTCTCTCCCCTTCTGTCTTCCTCAGCTGGTCTTTGGGAACACCATAAAGGACATGTATGCTCCTCGCATGGGAAAGAGCCTCACAAAAGCAATGCAACCTGGCAGTGTATATGGTGCAGCAGTGCACTGATCAGAAAGGCAGACCCGAGAAATATTGCCTTAGTTGTCCCTGAACAGAGAATGGCTGGCGTACTCAGCCAAAGCACAGACCTTGAGGTTCTTTCAATAAATAGGGAGAGAGGTCGACAGGTTGAAGGCAGATTGATTAGTTCCTCTGCTTTCATTGAACAGAACGATGATCTGTGACTACTAGTTCAGCAAATCCTTCACAAAAGATGCTTAAATGTAATGGTTTATGGTAGTGTATCATTTGCGGCACTATTTATAATACAAACTGTGCCAAAAAATATAGACTGACTAATCTATGTCCAATATGTAAGATGTTCAACATATCATATTGATGAGTTGTATGGATTTCATATGCCATGTGGCTATATCATGCATAATGCATGCATCTCAAATTGCTTACCAACTGCCAATATTAAGCTGTGCTTGACTAGTCATGCATTCAGGTTCACGTTAAAAAAAGACATCTAACCAACATCTGCCATAAAAGATAAATTACTTCATCACCATCTTAAGAGTCAGATACAACACCTCCTCCTACAGACAGACACTAGTTGCTAAAATAAACATCCCTCCCAGCATAAAGTCAAAAGACAGCGAATTCGCTGGCTGAGGAGATCATTCTGATCGTTCACCACCCAACTCTGTCTATGAAAAACTATTCATAACAGAGCATCTTGAAGACGTACAGAGAAAAAGGATTTCACTCTTTCAGCTGACATCAAACACCAAAAGCACACTACATCACCACAGTTTTGTTTATAAATGCAGAGGGGAGACGACTTTGTGCATCTAAAAAGACTATATGTATAGGGACTTCTGTCATTATTGTTACCAAGGTGAATTAGACACTCTATGAGATCATGGAATTCGGTGACATGTGGCCTGCAAGGCATCCGTCCAGCACCAGCAAGGGATCAAAATGATGTTGGATGATCTCCAGAATACATGTCTATCCAAACTCTATGAGGGTCTCTGGGTAGATAATACACTGTGCATCCAGGCAAGCTCACGTACTGTACTGCGTGTATAATTGCATTATGCGTAGCATAATAGTCTTTTCAGTATCATTCCTAATAAATACTTTTCCATCCCATTGACTGCAAGAGTGTGTCTGACCACAAACCATGTTGATTGTAAATGCAACACCAACCTGTTTCATAAACGTTTAACCCAGATCAAATAATCTACCTAAAACCTTTAAAATTGTACTTTAAATTATTATTACAAGGACCAAGACTGCAATTTATCTGTAACTTAAAATATTTAAACTACAGTCTATTATTAAATGAAAATATGTAGGCTATAAGGACCAAATAATTACATAGAGAGCAGATAAGCAATCAATATAGAAAAAACAATTGTCACTGTAAGTGCAAACCAAAACTGCCCCATTGTTGTTAGACATCTCTATTGAATAAATTTGTCTTAGTGTAACACCAGAACAGGTGCTTCAATGAGGCTGTCCATAGGAGCTGTTACAGTATTAGTGCATATTATTATAGCATGTGTGCACGGTCTACGTGAGAGGAAAAGAACACCCCACCCCTCTTCCAGCCAATCAATGTGACTTACAAACGTCCCCCCATCCTATAGAGATGCGCTATGGGGTAATATAGCAGAAGGCAACAGCTTCCCCCAACCGTGCCGATGTAGGGATGCCTGTACGTCATCACCCCCACGGAGGCAGGCGCGAGGCATCTCCGTGATGTGCATACATTTAAGGATTTTTTCAGAGAAACACGCCTCGTGTATTTTTTCCTTACCTACAAACATGACGCCCTCCTTCGTCTTCTCCGTGGCCACCGCCACTCCTTCCTTGGTCTTCTCGGCGGCCACGTCCATAGCTTCTTTAGCTTTAGCAAGCCCCTTCATAAAAACATCCATCTTGGCCCCGTCACTTCCCAAAAGAAAATGAATGAAGAAATCGATGTTAAATTACTGTGCTTGCATTAAGTCAAGGCGTAAACAATTAAACATAACCAATACAGGAGTATATTCAGATGTGTGTGTTGTGGCCAACCCAAAAGCCATGAACTATCACAAAGTGGCTTTTCGAACCCTGTCACTTAAACACAATGGAGGAGCAAATGGAACGCCTCGTTTGCCTCCAGCTAGAATATTTCACTCACTCGTGAGTGTGTGGTTATAGGCTACTGATGCTACATTCAGATTTGTATTATCTATTTATTTATTTCAGTCACAAACGGGTAGTTGAACACGATGTCCTCGAAACGGTTAATTGTGCACCCGCTCATTAATTATTACTTAATGTAACGTTACTCCCAATGCCCGAGAAGTGTCTTTCAAATAAACCTGTCTGTATCACATAAATGGCAGTTTTCAATGACATAATGGAAGACCATTACATGGTGGAGATAATGGAAGATGTGGAAGATATGTGCAACAAATATGCACTCATCCCTCACTAAATTTAAACCGAGACTTTTGTTTAAAGAGACTAATTTTCTTCAAAATATAACTTTATCCCTTCGCTGGTGTTCCTGTTTTCTAAATTAATAATTTGGTTTTAATAGTAGGCTATTCACATGAGCAGTAAGGTGTCACTAACGTTCTTATAACAAATTGCTGGACAACAATAGGTATATGGCAGAATGTGCAATTCTCCATCATCAGGTTGTCGCCATATATTCATAGTATTATATTGATTATATTTACACCAAGACATGTATACTGTTTAATCCTTGGTATGCATACAAAGAGCCTAATTTTCCGCTCTACATTCAACATGCTTAATAAAATACGTGCTAATCAAATCCGATTATCCCATAATAATCACCAACCATTAGAAACAAATGTCAAACTTACCTTTTTTTCCCCAAATGTCACTTCTCCTTATGGTTCAATTGCACACTACTCAAATATGTTCTAACGGGGAAATCTCACAATATAATCACTAGGTGGGCCTTCCTCTGTTTGCGCTCAACCAATAGCAGCGTACCTCCTCAAGGCGCAACAGAGAGAATCCACGTCGCCCCTACCATTGATCCCAGCGGCTGGTGGTTTCTGGTTATTTCTGATTCATGTAAAAGTGCGATTAATGTCATCTAGCAGTGAGTCTGGTGATATCTGCTATGGTGTGGGTCTCTACTTTGAAACACCAGAACGGATCTGTATTGTAGAAATAGGAATCCCGAACCAGTAATGATTGCCTAGGCTACATTACATTTTGGACATGTGTTGTTGAACGCGTACCGTCCATTACTGTTAATGGACTCCCTTTGCATACTTCAACTGTGGGATGAGAGCGACCTAGCTACAATTGCGCTGTGACGACTGTACATTAATTAATCATTTGATATGAGATGATCCCATTAGCAACCATTATGGCTGCCTTTAACATCTGGGGATAACCTGTGTCGTTGCCATGGTCTCACCTCTTCAAAGATGCGTTATTGATTTAGTAAAATTGGCCACCGACTACTCCTCGGCCGAGGACATGTCGATATATGTCAGTAGTAGCCTATTGTCAGTCAATACTGCACAGCTGCCGTCGATACGTCCGTGCACACCATCTATGTAAATGTGCAAAATGCACAGTGAAATTGAGAAACACTGTTCAGTGATCATACCTTCGAAACTTCCATGAAGCACTTGAATTTACAAAAGCTAGCCTACATGTTTAACTTATCAACCAAATATTCTTGATTCAACCAGCATTGAATAATTGGATAATACCTAATGATTCCTATCCAACTACACCTCTTTATTTTTCATTGTTTTTCTTCTGTTTATTATTGTTAGCTGTTTCATCCTAATCTTCCAGCTTCATGTAGGAGGGCAATTCAAGCGCAAAAACCATGTCGTTCAGATGCCAGACGCCATCTTCTGGTCAGTAACTGCAGTTACCTGGGTGTGGAATTAAGTGCCATTTTGCAACGCTCAACAGCAGAGGGTAGTGGTAGCATAGCTAAAGTATTTATTTAACTTGAATTATTCAATCTTTATTTGAGCATACGTTTACTTATTATTGAGTTTGTATCAGATTATTTCAACTCAAGATAGTAGACCCTAATTACAATGGTGGGCAAAGTGCAAAGTCTAAAGTCTAAAAGCTAATTTAATAATGAGACAAAATCTATTTTCTACTTTAAGCAAGATCCTAAGACACACAATGGCTTTAGTTCATGACATGTACACGATACTTTTGTTCATTATCTTAGTATCTCAACATGCAGTTTCAATAAATGCTCATCTACAGGCCACTAGAAATAATAATTTAGATTAGTTAATATACCTGCTAGTCAAAAAGTGGAATATCAACTTATTTAATCAATTCATTTACCATGCGACAACTGGCTGTGTGTGCAATCATGAGGTTATTTTCGCTCACCTCAAAGGCAGTTATGTTGTCACAGGTTTGTACACTCGGGTGTACAACAAAACTAGGGTGACCAGATTTGAGTTTGTGAAAAGGAGGACACTTCAGTGGGTGGCGCATGTGTCAACAGACATGGTGACTATGTATGATAATGAGCTCTTATGGCCGGCCCAACACTAACAGAAAAACACTGCCTCAAAATCCTATTTTGAACACTTGAAAGTTTTAAATGTGCAAAAACAATAATTACAATAAAAGCAGGGCTGTTGAGCTCTATACACGCAAGATACATTTGGATGGCGACCCATCTTTAATGTTGCATAGGCTATCTCTAAATTTGATCCAAGGTGTTTCTGAAAATACAAACTGAATCTTTTACAGTATATCTCTATAATTTTGACAATCTGTTTTAGAGCTTAATAATCCTGACCTGTGAAAACAGTTGTGTTGATGGGGACTGATGTGGATATGTTGTCCATTTTCTTATATCTATTCAATCATGTCTGGTCTATTATTAGGCCTACCTCTTTTCAATCCATTATTATTAGATATTTCTTAAAGAAATATGCCTAGGCTACATCTATCCCTCATGTTATGCCAACATATTTAATTCACCTGAATATAGGCTACAGTATAGAGGATTATTGACATCTGCTGTTGTCAGCGTGCAGGCTATCCCTTAAAGGCAGTAAGGGATAACCAGAGGTGGAAAAAGTACGAAAATATTGTACTCAAGTAAAAGTACCAATACCTTGATGAAACATTACTCAAGTACAAGTTAAAATACCGAACAACCAGTTTTACCAGAGACTTTCTAATGAGGAGATACAGCATATCTCTATTGCATGGGGTTAGTCAGTTGTCTACAAATATCACAACCCTTCCGCGGCAAAACGTTGACATGTGAATACATTGAGCCAATCATGTGGTGTGTTGTAAAATACATTGAGCCAATCATGTGGTGTGCTGTGAAGACATCGTGCCAATCATCTGTTGTGATCTCGCTGCTGGAGCAAGATTGGTGTCGTGAAGCCTTACGCACACGCATTTCTGCCGAAATAGATGCACGATAAGTGCCCAAAAAGTGTTGCAATATGGCCGCCGAGTGGAGGTACTTGCCTGAAAAGGACTTTGGTCCTAGCTCGAGTTGCTGCAGCCAGCAGCTAAGGCAGCCATGTTCATGCTCCCAGTGTGTAGCGCTGTAGCTGCAGCAACTCGAGCTAGGTAAAACCGATTGTTTTGTTCATACCGACAGTACTCGGTGACGTTGAGAAATGGAGATCTATGTGAAAAATCACCGGAGTTCTCCTTTAAGTTTGAGCAGTAGTTGATTTTCAAAGTTAGTTGCACTCATCCTTGCGTCGCTTTGCAGTGAACAGAAATCCAACTGAAAAGCCCCTCACAGGCAGCTGAGGCAGGCAGGCCAATGTTGAGTTGTTTTTTTATATTTGGAAACAAGCAGAAGGTTCAGCAGATTAAAGGGCGTCGAACTAGGGGGGAGAGTGGGAAGTATAGGGCCCCAATGGAGGAGAGGGCCCATGAAAAGTGGAATACGGGGGTACAACATTTTCACCAGGCATTAGTAATAACTCAGGTAATCCACACATAAAAAATCCAAACAACTCCATAAGTAGAGTCATGTGTAATGAAGTGGAATAACACAGGGAAAAAGTATTGAACAAGCTAAGAAAAAGCACTAAGGCAAGGAAAGGGAAGGAACGAGCTGGAATCTGTAAGTAGTTAGAGTAGTTATCCTTTCGATCTGTGCAAATTAATATAAGCTTGGTTAGTATATTGATGGGCTATAAAAAGGTTTTTCATTACCAAGGTGTCACACAAGAAACATTTCATGATGGATAAAAGCAAAAAGCTCTCCCAAGACCTTTGCAACCTTATTGTTGCAAAACATATCAATGAAACTGGTTACAGATGCATTTCAAAACTTCAGAATCTTCAGTAAGCAGCATGGGAGCCATTATCTGCAAGTGGAAGATACATCACTGCCATGCAGGATCTCCTCGCAATATTTCTGACCAGGGAGTCAGAAGGATAGTCAATTCCAAAAGCCAAGGACCACTCGGAGTAAGCTCCAGAAAGACTTGAAGGCAGCCAATTCAATTAAATTCAATTAAACAGTTCTGGAAGTAACTAAAAATCAGGATTCACAAGAGGGACCCCTGGAATCTGTATAGAACAATGGGCCAAAATCACACCTGATACTGTGACTAATACGTTTTGTCATACAGGAAATGTCTTGAAGCTGTCTTTACAAACAAAGGCTTTTCCACAAAGTATTGAAGAAATTTCAGTAGGCACGTTCAATACTTTTTTCCTGTGTCATTCCACTTTAATACACATAACTCTTATGTTTTTTTTGTTTTTTTTATACGTGTGTTAATATAATGTGTGGTGAAAATTTCGAATAGACTCACTGGAAATTTAAGCTAATTACTGAAAAAAAAAAAAAAAATATATATATATATATGTCCACCATATATTTATTTTACCTGAATATTTTAACTTCCAAATTAAATGTCAAAATGAATGTCAGACGAAATTTAAAGTTTGACTGACTGGATTTTGTATACAAAACATAGTGAAAACTGTCTAAGGTCACTCTCCCTTGCTAAAGAGCTAAATGGTTTAGTCCGCCTGCACAATTCATAAGGTAGCCTAGTCTATCTTTTGTTTATTTAGTTGAGCATCGCTAGTAGTGGACCGCTAATTGTTGTGCTGCTGGTGCAATGTTTTCTCCAAGAAAGCCAAGTCAGGTCACTAAAAAGAGAGACATCAAAATGAGGGGAAACAACTGCTAATAAACTTCTTTCCAAAGAAAGGTGAGCACAAACGTCAAAACACGAAATCCCATGGTGTTTACTTGAATATCTCAGCTATCATTAGTGCTAAAACGAACTGAGACAACCCATTGAAATCGCGGAAAATACACTTTCATAGGTTAGGCTACACATGTAATCTGATGCATCTCGTGATCCAGCTCCATCTCCATCCCTTTCAGAAAGACTGCATGGCGCCAGCTTGATTCATGTCCTGTTGTAGGCTACATGCTGATCATTATCACTAGGCTAGTGGTTTAGGGCGCGATTTCTTTTCTCTCCCTTTCTGTTTTCGTTAGTCTTAACTTTTTTTTTTTTCACTCAAGTAACGGATGGGATTTTTTATGTAGCCTAGCGAAGTACAATACTTCACTCAAAATGTAATCAAGTAAATTTTAAAATACCGATTTTATAAACTACTTAAAAAATACAAAATACACAGAAAAACTACTCAATATAGTAACGTGAGTAAATGTATTTCGTTACTTTCCACCTCTGGGGATAACCAAAGTGCAGTTTCCTACCCGAAACTAGAAAGTTGCTAGGTCGGCAATCGTCTAGAGAAGGCCGCTCAGACAATGGCAGAAGTGCCGTTCGTCATGTTATATTTTTTACAGTCTATGGTTATGAGGTTATGTGCCATCAAAATTATTTTGGAGACGTAATGTTACGGTTGAAAAACTCTGTCACTTTAGCTGATGAGCTCTCACCCCTCGCTGCCGTTCGATGATGCTGAACATTGTGTAAGCTACCTGTAGGTTGTTGGCACCTTTATTTGCGACCGACACGTAAGTGCCTGCTTTTCAGGTCAGGCACTCAGCTTCAGGTTGATCTCGACCGAGACAAAAACATGGAAATTTACGTTTTAATTCGTCAGTGAACTTACACTAAACAAGGAAGTTTGCGCTATTGAGGTGACTGACTGACCAATTAAATGTTTACAGAGATTACTATCGACCAAGGTCAGGCTCAACACCCTACACTTTCCACTCAATGCAAAGCGAACTGTAGGGGTAGGGCGCGACTAGTATGTGAATGAAAGACATAGATATATATCTATGAATGAAAGAGAGCAATGCAAATTCGCTGTAAACACGTTTGAGGCTAGAATAAGAAAATCCCGGACGACTTTAAAATTACGCCCGGACACATTTTTAGGTTTCAAAAAGAGGACTGGGCAAAAGAGGACGTCTGGTCACCCTATTAAAACGAGTGTGCTTTTGTTATACTGAGTACTGTACATTCTCACAGCAATTCTTTCTTTAACACAACTTTATGTCCAGATAGGGACAACACAGTTTGTGTTGTTTCTAACACATTCATTTTAAAAGTGTAGTGGCTATTGCCTAGCTGCCATTTTTGGCATACAGTAGCTAGTCATGACTAAGAGGCCTTTGTCTATTCCAGACTTGTATACCTAACAAAACTGTAAAGTGTCTTTGAGTGTCTAGAAAAGCACTAGAACAAATAAATAAAAAATGCTATTATTCTGGTAGATATCATGCAGGGTAGGGAGAGGTGCTCTGATGCAGTGTTCAGCAGAAGACTGTCTGCAGTCTGCAGTCACAGGCTGTACAGTTCCCATATCTGGTGATGATGCTACCTGCTAGAACACTCTTCAGTGCTGAAGAGTAGAAGGCTTTCAAGATGGATGCTGACACTTTGAATTTCCGCAGCTGATGTAAGTTCCTGGATTTCTTTCTGTGTTGGATGTTAGTGGTCCACGATGTAAGGTCCTCAATGATGTGTACACCAAGGTATTTAAAACTTTCAACCCTCTTCACAGGTCAGATAAGTCATAGATAAGTCATGGAATTATGCTTAAATAGCCTGTGTAACTATGTAGCATGCCAGCCAGTTGACATCTCTGGACCAAGCGTTCATCAATAGTCCATTTCTCATTGTTGTATTATCATAGTTTCTACATCATCCAAATAAATTGGGAACTGACAGTTCAAAGAGTCTCATGTATAGTAGGCCTACCAATCACACTTGGACATAGCTCCTCAATTTGTTGATTTTTTACTTGGTATATTAATATGGAAGACACTATAAATACGAAATATGAATTAAACATGGGATTATGTAGTATGCAAAGTAAGCTTAACAATTTACCAGAAGCTGATTTGCGAGTGCTGGCCAAAAATCGTTATGTTTTACTTCTTCTTTGAAGTGGGTGTCAAATAACATTGCCTCTCTGTATAACCACTGATTTATACGACATAGAGTAAACAGTTAAAAAATACCTTAATAACCTCTCCCTGTAATGGTTTAAAAATGAAGGCAGTGGCAGAGGCATTCTGCTCATTCGTATATTCTATGTGCATTTATGAAAATTCGACTCGACTGCAAGGTAACACACAGACAACCTCCTTATCTTGGGAAGAGTTCTGATCAACTGTGGGATCAAGACATAAGGTTCATCAGGGCAAGGCTTACAGAATTGTGATAAATGGTTGGTGGTTGGTTGGACAAATGTGAATATATGCAAATAAAGGTTTTCCATCAACTTTAATCATGTTATATCTTTTACGAATGGAGAGTTAATCCACCTCCCTCAAACGAATGGAATTTCTATGCTCATTAGAAGATTGAATGTGCATTTCAAGTGTTTCCGGTCAGGGTTTAATATTTGAATGGTCAAAATGTGCATGAAATAGTAGGATAGACCCAGCTAATGGTTCTCTTTCCGTCAAGTACACTCAATGTTAACCGGGAAGTCACTCGGATGATATATCGACCTGAACCAACCTCAGCTCCAACCCCTCTTAGGTTTTTTGTCACAGGCTAACAACTAGTCCTCTTTTCATTCTTCAGCGATTACAAAGATCTTCAAACCACCACGCTTCACAAAGACACAAGCCTCCAAGATAAAGCCAGATCAAGCTTCAGCTGGATATCTGCCCTTCCCTTACCATTTTAGTTCAAAACCAAAAGCAATTAATTTCAGCTAGTATTTTTAAAGGTTATCTACAAAACTATTCTGCTAGTTTTTTAAGAAAGCTATTGTTGGCAAGTAATCCTTGAGCTTCTTTGAAAGCTATCAAAGGTAAGTATGGTGGCAGATTTCCGCTCTTCGGATGACCTGGGCATTGAGAGTGGTGAGGCACAGCTAGATATGTTGAGGCTTGGAGATGATGTCATGTCACTCTTTGCCTCGGATGGTGAGGCAGACATCGAGGTGCCAGCCTCCCTGGTATGATGCTGCCTTCTCGTGTTATCGGAATTATGGTAAATAATTCCTTTATTAACCATTCAGCTAATGTTATACTGTTATAGCCATAACTGCTATAGCCATTTGCATCTTAACAAATCAATAACATAGCAGGTAAGGATGAACCGTGTGTCCGCCAATTTTCTTTTCGCTCCAACAACAAAAGCACTTAAACAAAACGCACTCATAGTTCTGAATTCACAAATGGGAAGTACCATCTTCCTGATAGCATGTGAAGGTGGCATGAGCCCTCAAGACCTTATACCCGGTTCTACCATGGCGATGGCTGTCAAGACCGCCCCCCCCCCCCTCTTCTGTAGTAGGCTACTCCTTTAATTCCCCGCCCCTTTATTTAACCAAGGGGGTCATATTGAGACTATAGTCTCTTTTTCAAATGGTCCCTGGCCGCGAAAGGCAACACTGTAAATAAAATAGAGAAACCTCATCTACAAAAACACAAACAAACAGTGGACCAACAACAAACAGAACCATGCACACATAAAACACATGACCCCACCCACAGTACTCCCACCCAGCCCCTGCGGCCACTCTCTTGCCTCTGCCTGAAGCTCGCAGAGCTCCGGCAAGCACACTCTCAGACACGGCCCAATATCTCACCGCTCCTCTGAGTACTTGGCAAGTATGGGAGTAAACTCCCTGTGGGTACTCAGCACGGTGTCGAGCAGCAACACACTGCAGTCTACTCACTCTCCAACACGCTTCTAATCATCGCGCCCATCATGGTGCCTCCTCACGCCTCAATTTTCAGATGGGATCAGCAAACCGTTGGCGAAGTGGGCCATTCGCCTAGCCCCTGTGGAGCACAGGCAGAGGGGGTTGTACAGCAGATACCTTACCGGGCTATGCTCTTAAAGCACCACTCGGTGGCCACTCTCAGTCACTGCAGCCAGCCTAAGTCACCTTATCTTATGGGTGAACTGGTTGAAGGGTCCTCTCACGTCCACTAAGAGGCTGGAAATTCTTGGGCTCAGCCTTAACTCCAAGTACATGGCACCCAAGCTGACGTACAAGCGACAGGCATATATTCATGCTTGCATGGCACATTTCGCCTGGGAGCGACCGCCAGTGTGTGCCTACGCCGGGGACTGCTGGGCTCACTAGCCGTAGCAGTCTGCAGCAGTGGTGCTTGGTCTGTTGCACATGCGAGGGCTTGAGACAGTTTGCTCCTCCCTCATGGGGCCGCGGCGTTCCCCAGGTGTGCCCCTGGGCAGCGTGAACTGCCGGATGGTGGTGACCACAGATGCCACCCTCCACGGCTGAGGGCCCGGGTACGAGGGCAAGTGTACCAGCGGTGTGTGGACAAGCACCCAGGCCATGGACGCCTCCACACCAACATGCTTGAACTACAAACAGCATTTCTCATGTTGAAAAGACTTACGGCCCTGGCTGTCGGGTTTCCACGCTTAATCAAAACAGACAACACAGCAACGGAGGCCTACATCTAACACAAGGGTGGCTTACACTCTCCACAGCTCTGCACCCTGCCGAGGAGACTGTTGTTGATAGATTGATACTAGATGCCATTTCTCATTCAAAGCAACATACCCAGATAGCAAAATCAGATTGGCAGATAGCGCCGGTGGTATGCCACTTGTGGTCCGCCGTTGGACCACCATCTCTAAGTTTTACTTGTCATGAATATTAAGAAAAGACATGACATGTTATTAAAATGATGGATGAAGTATAACTGAATAAATTAAAAAGATTTTAGACCAAGAGCGTCAAAATATCGCGCCATTTGTCGGCAACCCGCCAGTGAACTGCCAGAGAACCGACCTGGCCCCAGTGGGCCGACAGTGGTCCGCCAGCCTCTTGCTATCTGGGTTGTGATATTTTTGATAGTTGAGAGAGGCAATACCATTGCCGTGATTGGGCATGGCTACAGAGCAGTCAGCAAACCACTGTTGTGTGGGACTGTCCCAGGAGATCAGCAGTTTCTTACGTAGATACTAAAAGCCTCTGCAAATAGGTGCCGACATGAGTGTGGCACACTTTCAATGGTCGATTACATTAGATTCCATTGTTTTCATTTCAACCCTGCACACCACTGCTCGATTACATTAGATTCCATTGTTTTCATTACACCACTGCTGAACCCTTTTGCCGATTGACAGGTTACTATTAAGTTCTATTTTTGTCAGTGCAACTCAATAAAATCAATTGTCAGTCAAATATTTGTCAGTTATTTGGCGCTGCTGTACATGGCAAATGACAGAATGTGTCTTAAAATGACTCCTGGCACCAACAATCATTCATTTGATCTCACAGCAATTGATGTTATAGACCATGACCATAAAACTGTTAAATGTTTTTATATGAATGACTTTAAGAGGCTCAACTTTACACTAACATTTTTAAGACAGGTGCAGGGTTGTCTTAAATAACGAGGAAAATTGAGAAGAAATGTAAGAACTTTGTTTTCAAGAATCTCATTTGTGTTTTCTTAGGAAACATCTTAAGAAGAAAGTTAAGAAAAATCATAAGAACTTTATTCATGAATATCAAATCTTCTTAAAATTGTTCTTAAGACAAAAGATAAGAAGAAAGCACCACTTAAGAAGTATTTTTGTCTTAAGAAGGCTTTGTGAATCCGGCCCCTGATCTTTTTGTCTGCACTGTAACAAGATTGTGATTTTCACAGCTTCTCGTTTTTGGGAGAAATGTGTACTGTATTTGTGAATACAGTATGTTGCTGTGGTTTTGCTATAAATTATTATTATTTCAATCAATCACACACTGGACAACAAAATGCAAAATCTAGTTCTCATTTTTGTTATGTCTGTTCCATTTCTTTTTCATTTTTCTGGTATCAGAAGAAACTGTGAAGACGAAATGTACTGAATAAAAAATAATTTATTCATTCCTCCCAAGATGTAATTGTCATTGACATGTAAGACCTACAGTAAACACCTAGGCAAGACACATTTTTAAAGTATATTTTTTGGGCTTTTTATGCCTTTAATTAGATAGGACAGTGGAGACAGGAAGTGAGTGGGAGAGAGAGTCGGGGTGGGATCCGGAAAGGACCACGGGGCGGGAATCGAACCCGGGTCGCCGGTGTACGGTGCCCCAGCCTGTCGCGCCACTGCTGGGGCCAGGCAAGACATATTTCATAGAACTACAACTTGTCATTTTTCATCGAAATAGACCTACAGTAAACACCTGTACTGTTTTCTTCACCAAATAGGCAATACGGTACTTTGTCTAAATGTGCATTAGATCCATACTTGCAAATAGCAACACAGAACAGACATGGCATCTCTTATGGATAATGAATGATTGCTGATTGAAGAATTGTGCAAAGGAGTTTCACACAGGTGTATCAGAGATTCAGACTTACGCAAGGAATCTATACCACCTGTGAAAAGATGTTTTCCTTTTGTTTAGCATGGGAAAACCAATAGAGTTTGGAGTTTTTGAATGATATCTGTGTTAACTGTTTTGCAAAAGGGTGTGAGAAATGTGTGAACCCAACGAAAATGTTGAACACATTCGCAAGAGATGACTTCTGCTGTGCAAAGAAAGTGTTCATTAAGACCAAGTGGATCCCAGTTTCCTTAAGCAAGTCAAAGCAATCAAGAAAAACTGTGAACTAGTTCCCCCCCTACAGGTATGTGAAATATGGTCCATGTATACCAAGGTAAAAACTCCATAGCTAACTTATGGAAACACTTACAGTTCAGACACAATCTGTATTGATGCACAATACAATGTCACTGTTCAGCTAATTTGACATTTAACACTGGAACATCTCTCTGATAACATGGCTGTGACTTACGTTTCTCAATCAAAACAAGCAGAGATTTTAATAAACTTTTCACACTGCTAGAGTTAGATGAATTAATTAGCTACAGCTGGTGTTCCCATCTTCCTTATTAACAGCCTATTAAGTGTAGATGTGACATTTCAAACAAATGCCAGACAGCTCAATTTATTTGTGCCCCCATTTACTATGAAAGTACACATCAATCTGTGCTTTTCCAGGTGTGATATTTCTTATGTCCACTCATATTTACATAATTTGGCATATAAGGCTAAAATAAATATTGCAAAATAAAACACAAACAAAAAATAAAACCGGAAGAAAATGGACGAACATTATGTTAACAAAAGGAACTCAGCAAGGCCAACATTTTTCACGACCTGGTGTTCCATGTTCAAAGCCTCTTCAAAGACAATACCATAACCTTTATTCCCCCCACCAAGAACTCTTTTTCTGATTTTCACAAATAAACCATCTTTCAAAAACTCTTTTTGTGTAACTGAAATATGTCTCTCATGGGAGAAGTCCACACATCGAGAGAATGGATATGTTCATGATGAGGTATACAAATTGATGTGGCTGTAGCGCTGAAGCAGCCATTATATAGGGCCAGTGTGGAACCATCTCCCCCTCTGGTGGACATTTTGATGCTCTGCCCGCAGGCAACATTTTCACCACCTCTTCACTTTGGCATCTTCCTTGACCCTCCAGAGCATCAGCTCCATGCACGCTGTTGCGTTCTCGCCTGTGTCATGGCCGTCCACTGTATGACAGGGGAGAAGGAGGACGGTCAGACACACCAATGACGACTGTGACGAAGGTGACAAGTCCTGAGGGGCGTTCAAATTCACAAGCATAAATAAATGTGTGCAAACAGCTTTCTGTTTGCCCTGGGTTTTCCGCCAATGTTTGTGAACACTCGCAAATAGTTTGAGGAAACACTTCTCCACAAACATCATGAGTTGGATGGAGAGTTAATGCTGAGATGAAATGTTCACACAAAATCGTTCGAATTTATCTAATTTAAAAAAAAAATGTTTACATTGAATGTTTGCATCTGTTCAAGGAATTTGAACACACCTCTGGTCACCTGATGTTAGTTATTACATGGGACATAATACCTCTATCAGACCTGCTCGTTTTACACTGAGTGAGTTATAGTGAAGTCCACTGTTTGATGGAGTCTGCCATTTCACACATTTTCAAAACCTTACCTTTACTTTTCATAAAACTATTGTGCAGCCACATACTCCAGCATTGGTTTAATAACAGGAGACTTACAATAATGCTGCTTGTTCTGTTAGTGTGACTAAATATGAATATATGATGACCACAACCATATTCTTGCACCATGCATTTCCTGTGTAGTTTCACATACTTCATCATAAACAACCTGTATATACCAGTGCTCAAGTCAGGTTGTGAAGTAATTACAAGATGTGTAAGTGAATACAAATACGGCAAATGGCTTCAGTCATCCACAGGGAGTTCAGTTTTACTCCTCTGTGTTTCTGCCTGCACAGAGTCAGCAGAACGTACCACTTTCCTGGATGATCCTTCTGAGGTAGTCAGCAGTTAGGTGGTGCAACTCTAGCTTGTGTGGAGGCCCCAGCCGGTGAGGAAACACCACAGAAGTGTCCACAACCATGCCATGAAGGAGCTGCAATGGGTAGCAACAGTTGTTATAGTGACTGAGACAGACAGACAGACAGAGGTGTCCACAACCATGCCATGAAGGATAGTTATAGTGTCAGAGCCATTAAATGCAGGGCTATTTAAATTATTACATTTGACTTGACACACAGGTCATCTAGGTATATAATAATGTATTCTTCATTACTACATTATACTCATCTGTTGATAAAATGCTACCATGCCTTCACTTTCAGCTGCTTGATCATGCTTGCACACTTAGAATTGAACCTACAGTATGTATGTGGCATTGTTAACACTCAAGTTCCTGTGGCCCAACAAGTAGTTGTATAAGGGACGATGACATAAATAAATAAATAAATAAATAAATAAATAAATAAATAAATAAAAAGACTGGCTATTAAACACTCACTTTAAGGGCACAGAGGTCATTCTCCAGCTCATGGCCAATCAGGATGGTGTCTGAAGTGATGAAGTTCAGAAGCGTGTTCTGAACGTCCTTCAGATGGACACTGGTGGCTCTCACATCCTTCTCAGTAACACCAGAGAACCTAAACAGGACACACAGGTGTGTAACACACAGCCATCTCAAAAGTCTTAAGTCACAATCAATATTCAATTCATTCATTCTTTATTTGTTTATTTTCCACATTTAGCCCATCTATGCATTTACATGTATTAATTTAGCAGACACTTTTATCCAAAGCGACTTATAGAAAGAGAATATTGACGCTTAGACCTTAGCTCGGCATTACTACTGCATCCGTCAGTACTATTACTAGAGGATTAGAGTGCCGATGTTATACGTGCTAGTCAAAGTAGGAGGAGAAAGTGGAGGTAGAGGAGGGAAGAGCATGTTAAAGGCTCTCTAAGCGATACTGGGTAACGTCACTTCTGTTGACGTTCAAACAAAACAGAAAGCTAGCTCGCTACTTCCTCCTCCTCCCTCCCGTTCAATTGAAACTCTCCTAAAGGCGCATCTCGTTGGTGATTTGGTGGAACAGTTTGTTACAGTATGTGTTTTTATGGGCTAGGTTTGCCCAAGTTTTGTGGCCGTTTTTGGAGCCTGGGTTGTCCACAGAGATCGCGTTTTTGTTACAGTGTATTCAGGACACAGGCAGCTAGCGGATGGTGAGGTGATGTTTGCTGAATGTGACAAAAATATTTACACCTAAAAAACATGACATCGCTTAGAGCACCTCGTGTTATTTGTGTTGACGTGTTCAGCGTGTCCGGCAGAGTTTCACTCGTCTGTTCACTTGATTTGTCTGGTAGTATGGGTGTACCTGGTGTTGTAATCAATGACCTCACTCTCAGGTTGGACAAAGGTGTCGTAGATGACCTGCAGGCTGGAATTGACCACAGTCACTCTGGCCAGCTCCAGACCCTGTGTTGTGTAACACTGAGAAGGGCATGCAAACAAGCAAAGAATAATACACATACAAAAATAATTATTAAAATATAAAAGGGGTATTTAAAATACACTTCAACTTCCAAAAATAACCTGTGAGGAAGATCACTGTAACGGAGTTACACTCCCACTAGATTTTTTGGTGCCACTCAGCAATTAATGAACCAAAATGTATTAACAATGTCAGTTTGTATGTGCCTGCATGTACTTAAATGGTAACACAAAATCGTCTGGTGAAATTAAATCTTTATATGATTGTAAAGCCAGAAAGTTCTCGGTAACAGAAAATCAAGTGTGTGTGGCCGTTTAAGAATTCTGTGACTTTGCTGAAACTCTGTTACCATATCGGTAACGGAGTTACACATTTTAACATGAGAATATTTCCATATTCTCATGTTAAAATGTGTAATATGTTGTAATTCATATATATTATATGAACATTTTCAAATGAAATACTAAATCAAGTGTCCTACCAAGGTGCTTTCCTTTGGGTATTATTTTAATTTTTGGCGTTAATTGATAGAGGGGAAAAACTGCTTTTCATGGTAACAGAGTTGTAACAGCATATTGTAGGTTTCCTAAAAACCCTTTAGATATATTTTTCTTCATTTTCATGTTAAAACCATAAAGGGAAATATGTATTACATAAAACAACAATAGAATAAGAAACATTCATTATCACAGGCAATGTGCGTTGTTGGACATTTTCACATAAAGATACTGTAGCTCAAGGGAAAGCAGAAGTCGACAGAAAAATAAAAAACGTGAGCTTGAAATAATCACTCACACTATGCACCCTCATTACCAGTAAGATGCATAGTCATACATGTCCCTGACCATCAGTAAGCAGACAAAGGTGACCACTGACTGAGCTCCTCACCATCTCGCAGTCTATCGCATAGACTCCTGGACAGCACCGCTCAGACGAGGCTGCCGGCACGGTGCTCACGAAGCCAGACAGGCTGCAGGCGTCGTGGACATGAAGCTGTCAATCACAAGCAGATCCCGTGCACATAAACATATTGTTCGCTTCATATAGTTAACACACACTTCACATGCTCTACATATAGTTATATGAGTCACGTGTATGTTTCTAAAGTACATGTTATGTCAGTGTTAATAGTGTGAGAAGTTGCTGTTGAACCTTGAACACTTGGCACCCAGAAGCCCCCGCCGTGGCCTCACAGCAGCTGTAGCGGGACTCCACGCCGCCCGGCACTGGCATGAACAAGAGAAACCATCAGACAGGCACTGGCATGAACAAGAGACCATCAGACAGGCACTGGCATGAACAAGAGAGACCATCATCAGACAGGCACTGGCATGAACAAGAGAAACCATCAGACAGAGGCCTCTGCTCAAAAAAAGAGTTTAGCATTGACAAATATCAAAACACCAAAGCTCTAAGTAAAAGAGAATCTAACACACACACACACACACAAACTCACCCCTGTTTTCAACAACTTTTCCATAGTGGTAGGTGCACTCCTCTGTCCGAGTGTGTTTTCCTGTTTGGCTGACAGAAAAGGTTGAGCCACAACGGCAGCAGATTCTTTTCAATGCTGTTAAGACAACAGGAAATATTTTTCCTTTACACACACAAATGCTATAATTTTTTTAACTATGAATGGGTCTTTGCAAATGTATAATTCACTTTCATAGAATAAGCATCTTGGGCCATTTTAGTATCTCTTTATTCTTTAAAGGTCCAAGTGGATGTTGCAGTAGGCAAATTCCAACATCTGACCTACCGTCAGCCATGGTCTTTTTCCTCTCACCACACTGCATAGCATAGCCAGGGTGGCCAGGGTGTTGAAAAGGATAGCCGTTTTTCCTTAGCATGTCATCAGACAGGATGTGCTCCTTCAGACTCTCATGAAGAGCACAATCTCCTTTGGGAGAGGGGAACAAGACACCCACGTCACTCAATCAGAACCAATTCACTTTTTTTTTATTTTTTTTTATCCAGAACTCCAATAGTATTGCATAGATGCACAAGTGCTGTACATCAAATGGGTTATGAAACGCTCTCATTGGGGAAAAAGAAATGTTTTGTACTCACTGTGAGGATTAAACAATAACATAGCATAACAAAAGACACAAAACAGGCACATTCTACTGATAAGGAGTGGTATGGACTGGTAGTAAGATCACAGATCCTTAACAAAGGAGAAGATGCTAGTACGGTAAGCCAGAGCAGTCATTTAGCAGTCAGGGCAATGCAACCCAGCCCCTGAAACTGTCTGGATAAGGCATCTGATTCAACACCTGCTCCATGAAGCGCACAGGCTTTGAGTGCTATGTTGCCCTTGGATTCTTTTGCTGTATTCTCTGTTCCACCTGCCAAGCAAGACAACAAAAACAACTTCAACTTTAGACCATTTACAGAGTACAACAGAGCAGTTCTGTGTTATTTGAGTCAAATGAGCCTCATGAGTAGAAACAGATTTATAAATGTAATTGTAGTTTTTGTGTTAAGGTAAAGAGATAAGACAACGGTTCTGGATTGTGCAACGGCAGATCTAGTTTATGCAGAGACTAACCTTTGGAGGGCACACTGTTTTGGCTCTTCAGTTTCTTCAGGGCATTCACAGCTACACTCAGATACTTCAGTCTGTTGATGCTGCGTTCATACACAGACTTCTCCTCAACTAAAGCCTGTAAAAATGGAGAAGTCGAGTACAGTTTAGCAGGTATTTCACATTTAATCTACAGTTCACTGTGCTCGTCTTGATGAATGTGTGTATAGACCCTTTCAAGAGAGTTCCATTATCAGCATCTAGTTGGCCCCACAAGGCTTCTGTTTTAACATTCCATATGTTATCTTAATGCAGAGGAAGTAGACTGGGAACCAAATAGAACGTTCAAGCATTGTTTTTGTTTTTATTGTTGAAAGGGTCTATATTACATACAAATATGTGGATATGCAGGGCAAGAGAAGCCACTGCTAGTGTTGCGTGTGCAGTGTACACATATTATTAATAAGGGAAATATGCACTCAGCTTAGTTCATACCTTTTCAAAAGCTTCAGGCACAGTGGCAGAGGTTTTCAGGAACTCTTCAACAAAAAGGTTGACATAGCGCTGCCTCACGTTGTGTGGGACCTTAACGCCCACTTCACTCCTCTCTTTTGCTTTGCGTTTGACTTGCACTGGCTTCAGAGGGAAATGCAAAAGACACGCATTCTAACAAAACAAAATGGTCAACTGTCTACTAAGTTCATAGGCCTCTGAAGTTCGCCTACAAAAAGGACCCAAAAGTGGATCTCCTATGGGCAAAGATGACAGTTTTGGGTCCTTTTTGTAGGCGAACATCAGAGATACAGTGATGGTCAAAAGTGTTGGCACCCATGCTAAAGTTGACTATAAAGAGGAATAAAAAAAAATCTTTTGGAAAATGATCTTAATAGATTATTATTTTTTTAAAGGCCATGATGCTCATTGAGCTCAATGCAAATCAAACCAGCAACTAGGCTAACTGAAATAACACCATGCCAATCTCTGTATGGTGAAGGGTATGTGATGATGTGGGGCTATTTTAATTCCAAAGGTCAAGGGAACTTTATCAGGATGCATAGTATCCTGGATCCATGAAATAACTGGCCTTTTAAAAATTTTCAAAATGATGATTTATATTCCTCTTTTTAATCAACTTTAGCATGGGTGCCAACACTTGACCATCACTGTATACATGTATAGTCAAAATGAATAGACAGCGGCAGGCAGGCTTACTTTAGCGGGCGTAAGGTGCACAGCCCGTGGCATCACTACGGGGGGAGACACAGTCATGGGCATAGACACAGTCATGGGCATGTAGTGCCCATGAGGGAGAATGAAGTGCATGTTGGGAGGCAGCTGGACGGTGGTTCCGACTGGTATGATGTTAACACACGCTGAGAAGATTTGAAAGACCATTAGCTTTGCATACAGCCACAATCAGTATGGGTTGGTTTTACTGGACATGCAGTAAGGCTAGTCCTAGACTAAAGACTTGATTTCAGAGGAGACAGAAGTGCTCTTAGTCTAGGACTCACTCCATGTCCAGGAAACCTGAAACCAATGCCATCTTTTCACACCAAAACCAGTTCCTCAGAACATCTATGAATGAATACCATTTTGTGGAAGGCTGGGGTGTGAAGTGAATTGGGCGTATTTGCTGATATGCCCAATGGAGGGGCCTGGTCCCTGGATGCCCCTGATTGCTGTGGTCAGCACAGACGGCTGCCGATGGATAAACTGCTGCTGTGGCTGTGGCCTTCTCACAGGTGCTGAGGTCATCAGAGATGCTTCACCTCGCAGGGGGATGATCACCTGTGGTTTGGGTTTAGTAGGGGCTGCCTGAGTGATTAAAAAACACCAAGAACACACATAATGAACAATCGCATAAACAAATTAATGTAACATATAAAATTAATATAGAATACCGGTACAATATTCTGTGAAGGTGAAACTATTACTACTACAAATAGCATTTCAAGCTAGAGAACAATACAGTTCAGCAAGACTTTCACTTTCCTCAAATTTTGGTGTATGGGCCATTCTTTTCTTCTGTCCACTGTCCATTTTCAGTTTCAGGTCAGCCTCTGCAAGTTTACCTGCTTGCACCTGAAACAAGTAGTGAATTACTGCATCTGCTTTCAGTCCTCCCCTGTCATGGAAAGCCATTACAAATCTCATTCAACTTACAGGGGAAGCATCCTGGATGCCGGAATCACCATCTTTATTTCCCTCCATGAAAATCTTGTAGCACTCTTCCATCGGGTCACTTTCAGACAAATCCAGGTCAGAGTAATTGAGCTCTTCCTCCTCAGAACTTGAGAAAATGTCGGTCTCCTCTTTTTCCATTCTTCTGGGCACTGTGGCTGCAGCTGGTGGACGAAGTACCGCAGGGGCTTGATGGACAACATACCCAACACTTGGTTCACCCATTGGCTTCTTTAGCATCTGAAACCGGTTGGGGTTTGACGCGGTCACCGCTGCATCTAGACATCTTATAGACTGTACACTCTGCCCCCCATCCAAGTGCTGTGCAGTCATGAATGAAGGTGCAGGAAGTTTAGAAGTACCTGTTTCGTTTTTAACATTTTGCACTGAGGTCCAGTACGAGCCTGTGAAACATTCAACATCCTGACCACTGCTCCTGGTGTGTTTTGAAGGAAATAAGGAAGTGGTTTGGTGGTCAAAAAGTTGCAGGTTTTCTTTAGGTGCCACAGTGTGTTGAATATGACTTTGGGGTGCAGTGGGGAGAAGAGGAAATTGGTGATTTTTGTTGGGTCCCTCCAGTGCCTTTTCTAGACTGTCAATCTGGACCTGTAGCTCTTGCTGGAGACTACAGAATTCCAGGTCTTCGTTTTGATTACCGACATCCAAGGCATTTCCATTCATTTTCGGAACTAGTTCCAGGTCACTTGTACAGCCAATTGTTTCACTCTGATTCCTCAGATCGTCAAGACAAGCAGAAAGGTCATCTAGAACATTCTCAATATTAGGCCTTTCTTCCCTTTCTTTGTGATGAGAACGTGAAGTACCATGGTTGATTTCTGTTCCCTCTTTAGTTGCAGACAGACCAGCATCTGGTAAACTTGATGCCGCAATCTCTCTGCCTCTTTCAAAGCAATGCAATACTTTTCCATTTCTGGTCTTTGCTTCTTCTGAACTTTTCACAGGTGATTTAAGTAGTTCTTTCTCACATTGTTCATTTGTCTGCAGGTTTTTATGCGTGGACAGCGCACAGTCACTAGAGAGAGCTATACATTGTTTAGCCTCACGGATTTCCTTTGGGGGAGATTCTGTGGGTTTGGCTTCAGTGGACATGGTTTGTGCAACTCCCTTGAGACCTCGTGGATCCTCCTCCAAACATGGCACATCAATTACAAGTGTTCCATCATCGGAGTCATCAGAATGATGAGATATTTTTGTCTCTTGGTCATTACTTTGATTATCCTTTTTCTTGCATTGCTCCAGTGCAATCTCTTTGTCTTTACACGGTTTGACACTACAATCTGATAAAGTGCTTGACAATAAGCCAGAGGAAAAATTTGAACAAGGATCATATTCCAAATCAGTAAGGGGCCTAGATTTCTCCAATACATATTTGTTGGCACTTGGGTTGTTTGCTGCAATTTTATTTTTACTTTTGGACACAGATGTGCACATCCTGTATTGGTCATTTTTTCTAGTCTTGTAATGAGACAGCTTTCTCTGTTGTTGCTCAACCTCACATTTGACTGATTCAATTTGTTTTTTAATTTTTTCAAGTTCTAGTAAGCAAGCGCCGTTATCTTCTTGGGTGCTTAATGTTTCACAAGAAGACCCATGGTGCCTTTCAACTCCTAGACACATAACAGAAAGCATTACGGTCACAAAATCTCCCAACAGGTGCAAACTGCAGTGAAAACCAAATCTAAATATTCGGTGTAACTGAAGGGCGGATCAACACTCAATCTGTTGACATATTGAGTGGCTTACCTCGCGTTATTATGGGAGAAACATTCCCATTACCTGGACGGTCCTCATGTTGGTACTTGCAAAAGGGTCGATTACAACGACCGCGTTGATAAAGAGGGCATTCAAATTCAGAAAGGAGTGAAGTAGAAGGAAACATTATTACAACAACGTAATGTTACGTTTCAAGTCTTATAGGCCTTACTGTGCCCAACACTTATAAGTTCCACCGCGTTTTTATAGAAGACGACGAAACACTAGCGGTGGAAAATGTGGAGGAATAACTGCACACGGAAGACACGTGGGGATGAGTACGACTGAAGTGACAGGTCAGCTGACCAAGATTTTAATCATTTTAAGCATTGATAGAATGCACCTGTTGTCAATTAGCCTACGATGTCGGTAGGGGAATTTAACTGATAGATTAATATTAAGAGGGACATGGAATAACACAGCCGAAAAAACATGGAATTGGGCTGTGCGTAATTCCTAAAACGTCAAGGCATTGTTGGGTATTCGTTGGCATAATTTGTATTGTTTTATTTGTCGCTTTAGAAACCAATAACCATAATATACCTGTATATTTACAGAGCTGCACCCTCACATGAGAGTTGCCAACTCTCACACATTAAGAGTGAGATTAATTCATTTAATGCTCCACGCGCTCTTACACCAATCAAATGCGTGAGGATTGGTTATCCTTTTGATTTGAATAGGCTACTCCATAAAATGGCACAATGGTAGGTCTATACCTCTGATATTCCGATTTATTCCTAGCAGCTTGTTTTAAATAACATGTTTCACATGAACAATTTAGTTGCTCTAAAAGGGTGAGAAATAAACAATAACAACAATTTGGTGAACAATCGAGGAAGAACTAAAGGCTGCATTTGTTAATACTTTAAGATGTGCACTGAGCAAACTTCATCCGATGTTGCATTTGAGGTCCAAATCAACACCCACAGTTTCCATTAAATTAACAGGTCAGCCAAAGTTGTGCTGAGAATGCTAAACTCTCACTTGCCACCACGTCTAGCAAAGTTTCTAGAAATTCTTGAAGAAATAGAATTAGGGAAATCGTCCCTTCAAATGTGCAATATATCAGCCATGTTAGCTGTCCATATTAGAAAATAGAAAATGACTGACTGCACAACCACTGAAGGAAATAGGATGCACTGAAGTTTTGGGACAAAAAAACTATGTTTGTCATACAGTGGAGTACAAGAACATTTCCATGACCAAAATGCATTTCTGCAGTAAAGTACAGTGTAGTGAAGTGTTCATGTCCAAAAGATGAACTGCGAACAATTCCAAAGTTTGCAGTTATTTTTGTAACGCCTACAGTAGCCTAGAGTGCACTGGTTATACTGTACAGTGGACCACTGGCAGAAGGGTTCAGGTCAGCCAGTTAAAGGAGAAGTTCGGTGTGATATTGTACCTAAAGTGTGTTGAAACATGATACCGAGTGCGAACTTTTATCTCATAGCTCATCTCGGCTTGTCCCCTGCACTCCCAAATCTAGCGCTAGTTAGCCGATGCTACAAACAGGTTTTCAATGGGGGTCCCTCGGGCATCGGGCTAGCCATGCAATTAAATCTGTTTTACACCATTTACGAGGCTCAAAGTAGCTCCACACTTCATTGGTAGACTTCCGAGGGCCCTGACATTTAAAACGAGACATTGAGAACTTTGAAAAAGCCCTGATAGTTTATTTACAAGATTATTTATACAGACAGTACATTCAGGAAGTTTACCGTTCACCGCCATCTTGAATTTAGTCACGATAAGTCCAGCGAAGAATACGAATGAACAGGTATGATAAGGGATCAGATTCCAAAAATAATTCCGTGGAAATGCATGGATTCCAGATCCCTTATCATACCTGTTCATTCGTGTGCCACTTGTGGTCCGCCGTTGGACCACCATCTCTTTAAATTTAACTTGTCATGAATATTAAGAAAAGTTAATAAAATGATATATGGAGTATAACTGAACAAATGAAAAATATTTAGACCAATAGTGGCAAAATATTGGGCAATTTGTCTGCAACCCGCCAGCGGACCACTAGAGAACCAATAAGTAAAATGCCAGCGGACCGCCAGCTATGCCCCCAATGGACCGACAGTGGTCCGCCAGCCTCTTGCTATCTTGGAGAATAGGATGTACTCCATGTAAACAGACTAGGGCTGGGCGATATATCGGTATTACGACTACGACCGATATATTTTTGAAAACGATATGTAGTTGAGACAATATCGTAATACCGGTATTATGTCAAATAATGGGCCATTTTATCAAAGCCACTTGCTGTTCTGTGTTCAGACCATTCAGATAGCCGCAGCTCTGCTCAACTGCGCCCCTTGCGTGTGCACGTTCTCCCTCGCAGCACTACAAACTTTCAAGCATGACGGACACTGATTTTGTTTACCTTGATCAGAGGTTGGTGCTGATGCCTATGCCGTCGGCACATCAACGGCTAGACCGAGAATTCTCGTTGTGAAATCAAAATTCCACTGGCGCTCCAAGCGGTTTTGTACACGCAGATTTAAGTTTAGCAGCTACAGCTCTTCGACTCACGGTAAAATGTCATTTTTGGTACATAGCCTAGCTAATTTAAATACACTGATGAATGCTTGCGTTTAGCGACAGTAACAGATCTAAAGTCCTCAGGGAGACAACCTAAACGCTGATTTTATTAAGAGGATATGCACGCGACTCGCGAGCAGTTAGGGCATCATTTTTTATGATTCCTGAAACCCCATTCAATCGTGCATAGGGATTTTTCTTACGAACCGGAACATGCAAAAATGAACGCATACAAAACGACGGTAGTGTCTATCACACTCTTGATGAGTGACTCAGTTACGTTGTTTAAGTAGACTAATTGTTTAAAAATATTTTTGTTGTTGATAGCAACATGTCTAGGCCATCATAGTCTACATTTGCTTGTCATCTAGGCCCTATCAAACCCTTACAGGTAAAAAAACTGCATTGTGTGACAAAACTGCAGGTTTTTTCAATATTGTTGTGCCCAAAATAGCCTATTACATTGTGCAGTACAATGTAGGCCTGCGTTGTCAGTCAGGGTCAACTTTTGGTCTTTTGTTATTTGCACAGCTTTATCAGAGCAACTGTAGCCTATGCCTATTGTAGGCCTATGTTATTGTTTACACTTTCTTGCACAGCTCTGTTAGAGCAGTCTGAAATTAATATAATTAAAACTGGCTGTGTTGTCATAAGTTGTGTTGAGTGAATATATGAAGCACTTCGCTCTTTCTGTTTGAAATATCAATATCGTATCGATATCGTATATCGCCAATCAGCCCCAAAATATTGGGATATCAGTTTTGGTCCATATCGCCCAGCCCTAAAACAGACGGCACAAATTTTTCAATCGAATAGTGAAATCGGAATGATAAAAGAAAAGCATGTCCATGTAAACCCACCTTATGTGGATTGGTTCATCTGTCAACTTCCAGGATCAGCTAATCTTCATGGACTGGACAACATCATTTTTGGCCATGGGTTATGTGGCATCTAATTATTGCCTAATTGCCAATATGACAGAAAGGCTCTTTAACCAGTTCATATATTTCCGTTTGGACCATCAGCTGTGTTGCAATGGCACCTTCTGTTGTATTCTGTGAATATCTTAATTCAACTTTGACACATTCATAAATCCTTCAGCATCTTAACATGATCAATCACCAATCCAGGTCCCAGCCAGGTCCATGTAAACAGGTGCACTAAAACAATAGCCGCTACAACACAGCTGACGCTCCACCGGAAATATATGAGCTGGCAAAGAGCCTTCCTGGCATTATAAGCAATTGGCTTGTTTGTGAAAACGAGGGTGGACCACATGTGGACACAATTTTTTAAGATGGCAGCTGCCAACTGAGTATACTTTTGGCTGATTTAGCAAGCATAGCTTCAGCCATTGAAATGAATGAGGCCGGAACTTCCTCCCTCTCCCTGGTTCTATATCTCAATGGCTTGTGCTGTCTGTCACCTTTAAGGACTGAAGCCATATCCTTCAACGACCTCCTGTGGCCTGGACCAAAGAGTATCATAAAGATGACAAATGACGTCTGCATGAGGAAGACACTTTCCCCCACATAGACCTTAACATCCTACCCTTATTTTTAAGAATTTTCACTGCACAAATATATTTTGAAAGTTATAAACACTGTATTTGAAAACATAAAGCATAATTGTTTGAATCTGATAACAATTACACAATTTCATATTTTATGTTGCATTCATCCAAAACAAATCAAATGCATATGCACTCGTCAGAATTTCTTAGTGTATAACACAAAGGCTTAAAATGAGTGATGCTCTATTAAGTTAGTGTTACCACTTCCCCACACACAATAATGTGTATGATAAATTGAAATAAAAGCGAACAACTGTTGAGACATAATGTATACATATGGGTTACTCATATTGTTCCTCTACAGTGACAGCATACGTCTGCTGCTGCATCACCTTCGCTACTCCCATAAATGCTCTGTAGTTAATGTCATATCTCACCTTCCACACACTGGACTGGAGCAGGCAGCTTTGTGAAGCTCTAACCAGACTGTTGGAAGCAGCTGGCTTCTAATGTCCAGCTCAAGGACATGTCAATATGAATGCAGGGTAAACAGGGTGCAAGCCTGTGTCCTCTGGGCACACCATGTCTGTTATATGACCTGAACTTGGGCTGCTCCCACAGCTGCTATGGCATACTATGGCAATAATATCAGTTTATGGATTTATGAGCGTGTCAAAGTTGGATTAAGAGTTGCCCTGTTGGGCATAAACAAGATATTCACAGAGCCAGACAGTTTTGAGACACTCCATTTCTCATAGCTGGGGTAGCGATGGACTGAGGTGTTGCCAAGTGTTGACAACTAGTAGCTGGAGGCTGAAATTATAAAAGGAAAGGATGTGCAGAAAATAGCATTGCAGATAATATCTAATTAAATCATTCCCATCCTATGTGTCTATTCAAGTACTGTGTAATCTGCAAGACACCTGCCAACAAGGTGCCATGTTTAATAGAGGTAGATAATGCTTTCCAAAAATGTTTAGAGTTGTCACCTCTAGCAAGATTGAAAACATTTAACAAGCATTCAGAATGTTTTCTATTAGATAACGCAAGAGAGAAATTCAAAGAGAAAAGAAATTCAAATAAATATATTAACTGTCATAAAACGCATCATTAACAGTCTTTACATATGTTAACAGGTAATAGTTGGAGCATATTTGATGTGATTTGGAAGTTGGTTCCAGAGCTGAGCTCCATAGCAACTAAATGCTACATCACTATGTTTGGTACTATTAAATTATTTAGTATGAACTATGTATTGTATGTGGTGAAAGACGAGTGAATTGATAAATATTAAATATATTACTGCACACAATAGATATATTAAGAATCCATTATTTCCCAATTCCCATGCATAAAGTTGTCTTGTTTAAATTGGCTCCTTATAGACTGCTGGTTGATTTGGGAGATACCAGATAGATGGAGGAGGAGCAGCTGTTAACCTGTTAATCTGGATCCTGCCATCACATGAGCCAGTGCACCACCTCACTGAAAATACGAAAATAAACATGATGGGTCTGGTAAGTCGACCAAAACAGCAGTACAATGTAGTTGTGTTGTGACAATGAGTATTTACCCGCTATATCTGATTTTCCACATAGTGGAAGACTGTACACAACATCTAGCTAGATGTTGGGATAATCAATGAAATGATGCATAGGAAAGGAAATAGTCTAATGTTCAAGTTCCTGGACCAAGGCAGAAGCAAATGTCATTTATTTTTTCCAAAGAAACATGTCCAAGTAGAAAGGTTGATGATGTCCTCCAATTCTGCTGTGGAAAAAAAAAATTCTGTAGAGTTCCGTTCAAGTGACTATTGTAGAAGTGGATTTTATTTAATCCATTTAAACCTGTCTCTACGTTTCATGTAATTTTGTAGCCTACAAGTATAATTTTAAGGAATTATTACCACAGCAATCATTTGGAGTGTTATTTATCTAGGTTTACAAAAAGTAATTCCATTGGCACTTTACCTGATCAGACCACTTTGCCTCAAGAACCCTTTAACCTCACTATTCAATCAGTGGGCCACAATGGTGGAATGAATCTACCATCACATGCTGTTGCTATGGAAATGGGATTCTCAAAATTCTTGTTCTCTAGGATTCCAATTTAATCTTCAGACAAACATCATGGTATGAGGGAGGCATTTTATTTCTGGTAAGGTTATAAGTATATGTTCTCAGAGCTCTATATGGAAATATGTACAGCAATTAAAATGGAGGTCTCCGGGGTTTTCTGTGACAGAGATACATTCCTTGCAGGTTAGCCTGGCAGTGCAATATATCCTATTTTGAGCTCTGTAGACATAATGACAGGTTAAAAAAATGTCTGTCAACTGTGAAAAGATGAATTTTATTTCTCACGTACGAGATATATTAACCTCAATTTAGCACACACTTCTCAGGCCACCAGCCCTTGGGCAACCGCTGTTGAAATCAGTGCAATTGAAATCAATGTGAATTTATAGTTGTCCGTTTCAGTCTCCAGTCATGCACAGTTATAGACCCTTTCAACAATAAAAACAAAAACAATGCTTGAACGTTCTATTTGGGCCCCAATCTACTTCCTCTGCATCAAGATAACATATGGAATGTTAAAAAGGAATTCTTGTGGGGCCAACTATGATGCTGATAATGGAACTCTCTTGAAAGGGTCTATATCTGCACTGAAAGCCAAGGCTCCATATGTAATCAACAGACAGGCAAGCAGTGAGATTCTACTCCTCAAGCTGAGCCAGAGGCCTGATTACATATATGTGACTATAAATCATGATATCTTCAATTTGTCAACAGTTTGTTTTTAGTCTGACTTGCCCAAAGCATTCAGGCTACTTCCTCATTGTATCCTAAAGTTTTGTACATTAAATGTTGAATCACTCATCCAAATGTACAGTAGTTACTGGAACCTCCCCCGTGCTTCTGTTTGATTGGAACTAATGTATAGCCTGTTGAATCACTACCAAAAGATTTTTGGAAGGTGATGATGTTTTAAATGTCTCCAACAAAGTCATTAATCTGTCGTGGTGTGCAGTTTATGGACTCTGAAGTAATTAGGTATACCGATGCAAATGAAACACTTAGTGTGATACTGCTGTAATTTGGTGCCCATACAAAGCCTACAAGACATAACACTTGTGCCACAATTTATCTTTATCTCGAGGGAAGGATTAGTAAAACTCCTTCTTAAACCTGCAATGGTGCCCAGACCTCTCTTAACATTCATACTGCAAAACCATATTATGAAGACGTAAAGCATAATAGTTGGAAATATGAAAACGAGCCATTGAAGCAGGCTAGTTTATCTTAGTAATAATATCAGCCTTGTGCTGCCCTGTGAACCCATTGGGGACCAGCCGCCATCACTTTCCGGTCACCTCTATTGAAAGCCCATCAGAGCTTTTTGTTCTCCGGCTCCTCTGAGACCTGCCAGGAGGAGCTCAGGAGGAGGTTTCTGTCTCCCTCCGTCTCCTTCTGGGGATTGAGCCATCAACACCTCTGCCGGCACAGCTCCAGAGCATAATTGTATCGGTGCGGTGAGTCTGTGAAAGACTCTCATGCCGCGGAGAATCGCATTAGGCAGACCCTTTCGCAGCGGCTCATCCAGGATCTCGCCTCTTCTCTCGTCGGGAGGTTTTTTTTTTTTTTTCTCTGAGCAAAGGTATGATGATCTTTGTATTGACCATATAGGATTTTGTCATAGGCAAGTGGCAAGTAGACAGGAGGGCACTTAACATTCATTGATTCGTTCTCTTATACCACTCACGCCCTCCACACCATAAAATATTGTGCCCTCTCGCATATATGTCATGTTGAAGCAGTCCTAAGTGATCCTATATTCCCAGATCTTAAATGATTCCAACCATGTAGGGAGCTGGCAAAGCAATAGGCCAGTTTTAATGAGGAAACATGGTTCTTGCTCTTGCTTCTTGCTCTTGCTTCTTGTTCTTGCATGTGTCATGAACCACTACCGTTGTATAAGTGTGTAGCTGTTGCAACCGGAGTGCAATTCTGTGTTGTGATTGGACAGCCACATGTAACCCTCCAGATCACATGACCTTTCTGGGAATTACTTGTGGCTTACTCAGGAAAAAGATCAAACTTGCGTCGAATGAAGCTGTGTGTCTGCCATGATCCATTGCAAACCCCTGTGAGCTTACATAGAGGTTCATCTTTCACATTTGACTCCCTCTCCTGTGTCATTGATCCACATATTGCTCGTCTCTGATGCTCTGCACCTCACATGAGGTAGTGACCTTTTTTCAGGGAATATTGCCTCATGCGTTGCATGTTTTTTGGTCTTTCATCTGAAAATGCTGCTGTTTTTGTTGATATACCATGTTCAGTGAATTCCTGTTTTGTACTTGCACATGTATTCCACGGTGTAGGCCATTTATGAAATATTCAGTGGATTTATGTTTATATAATGTTTGAAAAAGCCAGTGCTTTCTAGGTTACTTACAAAAGCCTAGAAAATAATAAAATAAACTAACAACTCTTATCATGTGCCTAAATCAATAACGAGCATCGATAGTTATGAAGTGCCATCTAATTTTCTTTAGTTGCCCTGTGATGATTCAAGTCCTGTGACCTGGCGGTGATTCATTGGGGATTCATTGCACAGACATATTTTGAACATTATCTATCAGTGTGGGCTACATGGCCAGTACCTGGCCCTGCTGGAGAGACAGAAAAAAACACACCATTATGTTCTGTGCACTGTTGGTTACCATGGTGAGATGATCTATTGATGTTGGTCGGATTTCATGTTCTGAATGCTTGTTAACAGGCTAGGCTTTGAGACGGGGGAGTCGAGCACAGTGCTAGAACAGTCTGCTATCACTCTGTTTTAGAATGTTCTGGTACTTTCAGTCCCTTGTCCTCACAACATTTCTGTCTGTCTTTCTGTCCTTTTTTGTATACATTGTATTGTATGTGTGTGTGTGTGTGTGGGGGGGGGGGGGGGGGGGGGACTCAAGACATTGAGTGACAGGAAGCCAGTGGGAGAGAGAAATGGGGTGAGATCAGAAAATGCCCCGGGTTGGACTCGAACCTGGGCCCCGGTGAGCACTTGGGACTTATTGTGGTATGGATGCTGTAGCCACTTGCGCCGTAGTGCATGACACCCCCTCTTTTCTGTCACTCTTTCTCCTGTCTTACTTTTTCTTTCTTTTTTGCTCCCTTTGTCTCTCTGCATTGAGCTTTTGCCCTGATAAAATGACCAGCAGTCATCATCTTTGGTGTGGCCCAACCCGTCTATTCTTATCATTGGATCTTTTACAATCACTGCATCCGCATGACATTTTTACGTCAAATCCACTCACGGGAATCAATCAGGCATAGGGCGCATTATTTTATTCCCATTAATCTGAGTTATAAAACCTTGACACAGGAGACTTGATTCCATTTGAAATTTACAGCCCATGGCGAAGTCGAGATTGTGGATGTAATTTTCAGCATTGTGCATCATGCATGCATGGCCTCTCGCCACTCACCTGCCTTACTCGTGTGTGTGTGTGTCCACATTTTTGTGTAAACACAGATTGCATGCCCAAATGTTCTCCTTCTGTATTTGCAAGCTTGTGCACATCCCGTATGTCTATTTTTCTATCTCTTTCCAGCTGGACACCTTCACCAGACACTTCTGTGTAATAATGAGCATGCCCGCTATTCACCACTTCTACCACATGGTGGCAACAAAGACCACTCCTGCGGTGTGTGGTGCACCATCTATGGCAGGCTGCCTGATGCATTCCCTCTATAACATTTGTCAGTCAGTTTGGTTTGAAACCGCAATACACACTGCATTACTGGAAGGGCCCTTCACAAGTACAACAATGCTGAGAAACCAATTTCCCTTCAGTTTCCCTTCGAAGACATTTGTCTTCACTATGATGATAGATACTGGTAATGCCCGTGGTAAAATGATGCATAATACCAATCCTTCCTCAGCAGAGTCACTGCCTATCTGATAAGCCATACACAACCTATACTACTTATAGGTACTGGGGCCAAATTGATTTTGCTTTCTCTTTTTTTTTTTTTCAGGAAATATCCCTGGTTATGTAAATTCATTACTATTGGCTAGTTGCCAAAACAATTGACTGGTATTAATGTTTGTACATAATTGTGTTACGCAATCTCTGGTGTGTTTTTCTATAGACAACTGGATTGGATGGCAGTACTGGCTCCAATCTCACACTTACACACATACACACACACACACACATACTCACACAGTTACACACACACACACACACACACACACACACACACGGTGCAGTTAAACCCATAAGTATGATGCGACAATACAATATGGCATTCAATTATGATAATTTTGTTTACCATTTACCGAGTATTGAAAAATATCCAGGCAGGGCGGCCCCAGTGTGACACTATAAATTGTCTCTCAAAAGATACCTGGCGAGGCAAAATTAATGGTCTTCAATTACCTCCACAGCTTCGAGCGGTTGTCAGCGTATATCATGTGTGCATGTATATCATACATCTGATGAGTGTGCCTTGGCGAAGGGTGTACATTAAGGGAACGATGAATGACTCCCATCCTCCTGCCCCGAGCCGGAGCCGGCATCTCTCACGCGGTGGGCTCGGAGCCCTGAGCATGTGGTGTGTGTCATGGCTGGGGGGACGAGGAGCTTCGGTAGCTCGCGGTGATGCCGCTGCCACACGGTGCGGTGCGGCACCACAAGATGTGCATCGTGGGTGTTTGAGCGCAGACAGCATTCATCACGGCAGCGCGGCCCCACTCGCCTGTTTGTTGTGCTTGGAGCCCATGAGGTAGTGTATATCATGAGACACGAGCTGTCAGTCATGAATAAGAAGGAGAGGGAGAGCGAGAAAAAGAGAAAGAGAGAGGGAGCGAGAGGAAGAGAGAAGGAGGGAGAGATAGAGAGAGAGAGAGAGTGGAAGGAAGGAAGGAGAGATGAGAGAGGCGCTGAATGTTTAATGTATGCATGCTCAAGAGTGCAAGATGGGCCTTTTGTGAATGTCATTACCATGCTAATCACAAACTCACTTTCCTGTGGAGAAAAATTACCCGTGCAAAAACACCTCTCTGCATCGGCTTGTGAAATTACCTTCCGTACTTAACGTCAGTGCAGCGAGGAGGACCACCAGATGGCAACAGAGCTTCAGTCTGCGGTCATGTTTCACAGATAGGATGGGATGATGCAAGAGATAACCTGCCAAGAGCACTGCAGAGTATGTGGCACACAGTGTATTAAGGGTGACATCTTGCTCACAACAGTACCACGTTTTATTTATTTATTTGTTCTTTCTTTCTTTTTAAACATGTCGACTCAACAAACAGTCAGAGCCAGCTTTTGCAATGAGGATTAACATGCAAGAGAGAAGGAGAGAGAATGAGAGGACAGAGAGAGAGAGAGAGAGAGAGATGGAGAGAAGGTGTGAGAGGATTTAAAAAACATAACATACAGTCTGAATTTGTAAACAGGACCAATAATTGTGAATCCAACCTATGAAGATAAGTAGGCAAAAAACTCACCACACAAGTAATTTGTCACCAGTCGATTAGACAGCTTTGGCATAGTTTGAATAGAGTGGTAAACTTGGACTTAAAAAGCACAGTGGGTGAGACTCAATGAACAATCTGTTCCACTGCGATAAGTCAAAGGAAAATTTGTGTACAAGGGGCATAATTTGTACTACAAAGAATGTCTTCACTGTTGAAGCCAAAGGAGCATGGCTTTCTTTTTGGTAACCCAGTCTTTCTGTGTGTACAGCTCTACAAGTGTTATATTTTTTATGTTATCAAAACACTGTCAGCATTACTGCTGGTGACGAGATCTTAAAGCAATCAAATCAGCGTGTAAAGGGGCCACCTAGAGATGAAGTGCCAAGGCCCTTTTTAAGCATGCTACATGTTTGCACAACACTGGCTTCAAAATAGCTTATTATTCTGTCTGTATACTGGAACTATGATGGAACTCTATTTCAGAAGAACACCTGAATCAGAGCTTCTTTTTTGGACAGGTAGATTGCAGCGAGAGAGGAGAGGCAGAGATAGCCCAGTTTGCCAACAGCACAGAATGGTCCGTAAACATCCGATGAAGTCATGCATAATAATGTGTAATTTTATGCACTTACTGAAATAGAAAGGATGCAAGCGTGTCGTGCTCTCACGATACAAGTTCAGTATGAGTTCACATTTTGAAAAGGGAGGATGTACAGTATGCCAGAATGTAGTGACTGTCCATCTGGGGCTGCAACAAAGACTACAAAAAGGACATTTAGCCATCCCTGCCTGTGAATAAAACTGCAGCTTTGACGTGCTACAAATAACACTTATCAGATGAACAGTGAGCGGCGAAACGCTCGCTCTATAACACAACTCGATTGGGAGCTGCCACACTAATGAGTTTGCACTTCTATCTCTCTCTGGTTTGCTCAGTCTTTTTGTGCCAAGGCCTTTGAGGGTTCACTGTGCCAACTATTGTAATGGCTTTCTCATTGTAATTCCCCCCCCCCCCCCCGCCTTCTTCTTTTTCTCTAGGAACTTCAGCAACAAAAAAATCCAGCAACAAAAAAATTTCACGTGGGAAAGACAATGAGGCCATAGAAAAACTTGAGTGAATTATGGGTGCTTGCTGCGATTATGAGGAATTAAGATGACAAAGACACGGGCATGAGAAATCCTTGTCTTAAAACGCTCCAAAGGGATGCAATTAGAAAATGGCACGGCCAGAGCCCAGGAAGAGTAACAAGTCAAAGAGTTATTCTCTAGAAGCACTTAGATAGAACATATTGTTCAATTTCCCACCCACCCACCCAACCACAAACCCCATCCACACCCCACCCCACTCTCACTGTTGCTGGCTGTGCTAAGCAAGAAGACTGTCTGACCATAGTGAGCCCTGTGCTTTAGGATGTGTCTCCCTCCATCTTTTGACAATTACCCCAGACCTTCTGGTGGTTTGTACCCATAGCCACACAGGACGTTATCACCAGATATGTTGGATATGTTACTGTTGAGGCGAAGCAAATCTGGGCAAATCTGTGCAGACAGTACGTTCCCACGGGCAGACTAGACTACCGTTTCTTTCAGCTTAATGAAACGTTTATATACATGAGCCTGTGTGTGTACATGTATGTGTGTGTACTGTACTGTGTGTTTCTGTATGTGTGTGTGTGTGTGTACATGTATGTGTGTGTACTGTACTGTGTGTTTCTGTATGTGTGTGTGTGTGTACATGTATGTGTGTGTACTGTACTGTGTGTTTCTGTATGTGTGTGTGTGTGTGTGTGTGTGTGTGTGTGTGTGTGTTTGTACTATAAATGCATACATACGTGTGTGTCTGTATGTGCTTTATGTGTGTGTTTATATTCCATATGTGTGTTTAATGTATGTGTATGCATGTATGTATGTATATGTGTGTGTGTGTGTGTATTCTATTGTATGTAGAAGTGTGTATGTATGTGTGTGTTAATGTTTATGTAACTGCCTGATCATGTAATCATTGTTAAAGAAGAGAACGCTAGAGCATCTGTCCTTCTCCTTGACTCCCTTCTTGACACGCAGCAGAGGACTCTGACCAATCCGTTCAGAAAGAGGGAGGTCGGTAATGAGCCATTGGAAGGATGCAGCAGACACTGCATTTGTTACAGGCCTGGGAAACAGACAGCAGTCATTTGCTGCCAGCCACTCCACATCCTTGTTGAAGGCCCAGCCTTGTCCCCTCCTATCTATTCAGCCATTACTGCTGTGGAGGAGACTGTGGGGGAAATAGAATAGCCCTTACAGCAACTTTGGTCTGGGCTTCATGGTGTGTGTGTGTGGGGGGGGGGGGGGGGGCTGTATGGGGGGTAGGGGGGTCTTTGTGTCCTCTTGGTTCCAACTCTTTGCCTTGATGTATTTGTTTCTCTCTCACACATTCTGGCCAAGTGGACAGCGCACCACACACACACACACACACACACACCAGCTAGGACATTCCTACAGATATGAAATTCGGTAACAATCCAAATGAGCTTTTAGCATCTGCACTGATGTGGCATGCATCACATCTCTAGGTTTTTTTTAGCACTGGACTCAAAAGTGTTACAAATGCTGTTGCAATTACTGTTGATGCTGCTAACACCTGTATGATATACAGTAGAAGATGGCTGTAATGGCAGATGAGTATTTTTGGAGGGATAGTTATAACTGGGACAGCAAGCGGCTTAGACACGACAAGAACGGGAGAGGAGCTAAATATGTGCACACTGACAAGAGTATGAGGCAGAGTGCTGAGGCCACAGAAATCACCAGACGTGGGAGGAACGTCGGAGGAACTGTTGCAAATCACCCATGTGCTCAGTGCATACATATATACATGTGCTCAGACACACACACACACACACACACACGCACACACACACACACACACACCACTAGGCCTACTACCTTTGGCAAACACCATAGAATGCAGATGCAGCCATGGCTCAAGGTTGTTGTGCTTATTAAATATATCAAGTTAACCACTGATGTCATTGATCAAAAAGCCAATTCCAGTTCTATTATTGTGTTAGGGGGAGGGGGGGAAAGATTGCAAAATGACTTTGCGAGGGTGCAAGCACTTGGTAAACATATCTCAGATCCATTAGAGGGGACCGGGGAGATTATCAAGACTGGGCTCCAACAATTTGTGGGGATTGTTCTAAACACACTCCCGGTGGCACTGACCTTGCGCAAGGCTTGAAAGGCGATGGAGGATGTGGCAAAGAGCCATTCCACCCAACTCTACCTCTAATTGCTCCTCCCCATCTTCCAGCCACCCCCCCCTCCTCACCCCCCCCCCCCCCCGCACTACCCACACCCCCCCCTTATGTAATCATTTATCCCTATCAATGCTGGCGGACCCTTAGATAAAGTCCAGATGTACAGCACACTTAATGGCCCCCTGGGATATTGCTGGCCACTGTTAATCAAACCATCTCCATTCCATAATAGAGATGCAGTGGCGTGCCCCTTCTCCTCATCAATTTTCATATTTAGAACTGACGGAGCTGCAGATCTCCACCCTCTCTCGACCCAACAAGGTGGCGTGGCGTGGCGTGGCGTGGCGTGGCGTGGCGTGGCGCAAAGGGGCGTGGCACCACACAGCCTTGACCTCAATCAGAATGTGTTCACATGCGAGGTGTTGAGTGCTCTGCTCGGCCATGCTCCATGTTTGTTGTTCGGCGCACCTGAACGTGAGCATGCCGTAAGGGTTGTTTTTAAATACTCAACACTATACAGTACGTACACTGTAATTACTGCTGCATTGCCACAGTAGATTGGTTCTGCGTCAGCAGAATAATTGGGAAATGGTTGGTGCAACTAATCTTAAGCTGTGTAATCATGACGACGTGCAATTAGTCATTACTTGCATTTGTTAGATGCCATGGATAACCTCATACAAACACACAGACACACACACACACACACAAACACACACACAAATTCATGTTCATCTGGATACTGCCCCCTCACACGTCCATGTGAGAAGTCTTATAAGTAGTTAGCCCTTGTATGTAATTTTAAAAGGTTGTTTATAGTTCTTGTTATAGTTTTTGCATCTATAACCATAATACGTTTGTTTATAATAGCAATCCATATTCCAGTAATGCGATGAGCTTTCACATGCCTGAAAAGGTAGAAAGAAGTGCTCATCTCTTTTGCCCAACCCCCACAGAGTCTTAGTCTTAGCATGAATAAAATATACTCTGGGTTTTATTCCCAAGCACCCGATCCAGAGTTTCTGTGAGAGAGGTTCTGTGTTGATCCCCCCCCTCCCCCCTCACACACACACACCTTCCTCATCTGCTATACTTGGACACTGGGGCAGTACTCCATAGGGTTTTTTCTTTTTGGGCTATCTAGTGAGCTCTGGTAGGCAATTTTTCCGAGCTGACTTGCAAAAAAATAACAGCTAGCAAAACCTGCCCGTAAATATGCTGAAGACAGTTAGTTAGCAAAGCCACCCTATTTCATGGGACGTTGATTACTAGGCTCCTCGCTCCATCGCTGCCCTCTGCTTGTGTCTGCTCTGTGTCTTGCCTGTTTGCCTCGCCACAGACAAGTCATTGAAGTCACAGAAAAAAGATGGTGTCTGTAGCATTTATCAAAGCGGGTAAGTCAACCGGTAAACAAGCACTGTGGCGTCCACCCCTTAGCAGAGAAGTGAGGTTGGTGTGGAGATCTTTTCTTATCACCTGTTTGTGTTCACTGAATCAAAAATAGCTTTGCTTGTTTGTCTTATCTAGTGTTCTACAATGGAGGGGGGCTCGGTAGATTGACATGTCATGCTTTGCTGCTTTCCTCTTAGCCTTTTTTAAGCTTCATATTCGCCTGTATTTGTGGTACTTAAGGCAGCATTGTCTCAGACATTGGAAGCTAATCCTCAAGGTATCAGCAAACCAAAGCGGTTGGTTGGTTGGTTGGTCGGTTAGTTTCCATGGCTCTCCTCTTGCCCTGTCTTTCTGTCTTATCTTTCCCAGGTTTCAGAACTAGGTGTGAGGAGATGGAAGAATGACAAGTATTTTATTTTGCTCCCTTTCTTTCCCCCTGTTGAAGCCTTGTGTGTATGTAACTGTCCTAGTTTCAAATGCTGTCTCAGAGACATGCAATCACCATGGTGGCACAAATCCAGGGATGTTGGATTTGTGCGTTATTTACAGCTTGAGCGAACACTTTGATGCATTCCAGCAACAGAAACACCAGATCCTGACAGACGTCCACAGCTCAGGGATATAACCCACCCCCACCCCCCAAAACAAGCAAACATCTGATCGAAACCGGTGCCTTGCATATAGTGATGAACATGACACTTAGCTTCTGTGTCACCGCCAGGACGGGCTGCCTACTGTAAGAGTGTTTTGGTGCCACGTTGTCTTTTAACGCTCGGCTGTAAGTGATTGTGTTGAAGCCGCCAGCATCTTTCAGTGCAACACCCCCTGGGCCACCGCTGTATTGATAGTCCGAGCCGTTCGAACCTGACAACTGCAGCAATTCACCGGATGAGATGCTTGAACTTTGACAAACTCCCGGCAGAAACCCTGGGTGTTGTTTGAGATTAATTTTTTTCCTTCTCTTCTCCCCCCCCCCCCCCCCCCCCCCCCCCCCACACACACACACACACACAAATGTTGAGAGCCACTGAGCTGATGAATTGAAGAAAATAAATTCCATTCCGGTCAGTCACTCGTTCATTGTGTTGATTGCTCCCAAATGTTGCCTCTCCTTTTTCACCTCTCAATGATTGCTCAAGGTCACTACACCCCCTGATCACCCACGATTTTACCAGCTTCATTCTCTGCAGAGCACCCATAGCAACCATACTCTCATCTGGCTTCTCAGTGCTTATGTTCTCTGCAAAACCAATTACCCACCCTGCACGGTGCTGCAGACATGCCTATTAAGGCTAGGTTTGTCCATAAAGGTCACCATTAATATGAAAGCATTACCATTTTCATATCTGAATTCTCAGTTAAGTGATACTCCCTTGTGCGATTGTTATCCAAGGTCCCTCTCCTATCCCTGTAACAGAACATATTAAAAAGCAGATATAATGAAGTAGGATGTGACATTTTTGTGTGCTACAGATACTTGGCATGCTAAATGAGGGAAGGTTTTCGTGGTATACCAAAACATTCTTGATACCTACAAAAATGAATGAAATGTGAATCCAGGTATTCATGTCCTCCATCTTTGATTCAGGGAAATCTCATAATGGTGTCTGCCAAAATTCATTGTGGCCATCTTCCACCTTGTGAAAGAACAGCCGCCTTGTGTTTGTCTCACGTACACGACGGCTTTGCGATGTCTGTAATTTTTGTGCCTCTCTGTCTTCTCCCCACTATCTATTTTTTATTGATCCTACCCAGTTGTCTCAATTTAGTCAAGCTATATCCTAAATAGCTTGCCTCTGCTCTCTCGCTGTGGGTAAAATAAGAGCTTGTTGGTGTTCAAATAATAATAAAAAAGACTATTTGCAGCCTCCTCCACATCACCAACATGGCTTATTTGCATTTTCAGTAGATTTGTATTTCAGAGAAAAAAAGAGAGAAAAAAAAAACGATTCACCCTGTTCACCACGCATATGTTGATGCCAGATTTCTTCATGGCTTGATATTATTCAAGACTGCTTTGAGTCTCTCATAGATCTGCGGTGTGCTGAATGAGTGGCCCATTGAAGTTTGGTGCACCAGTAGACTTTTCAAATCAACATTGCGTGTGTAAAACAGAGAAGGCCCCCTGCTGGAATGTCAGATTATATTCCATTATATTCTTAATGTAAATTATAAAATGGTTTGGACTTACTGTACAAATCTATAAATACCAGTACATGACTGTAAGGGGGCGAGCGGTACCCCGTGTGGGGGTGAGGCCAGACTGGACAGTTGAGGGTGAAAGAGGCAAGGGGGCAACAGTGTCCAAAAATAGTTTAATATTTAAAATATTAAATATTTAAAATAATATTTTTATTTTAAAAATAGTGCAGTTCCAAAATTGTCCAATAGTGCCAAATGGCAACAAACTAACCAAACTAAGAAAAAAATTAATAAATGTCCAAAAAGTGTCAAAAATAATAATAGACGCTGTTATTGCTAGCTACTAGCCCCAGTGCATACGGCTGAGCATAGTCTTGCAAAGCAAACAAAACTACAAAAACACAAAAATGGCATTGGCAAAGAATAGCAGGCACTTACAGCAGTACAGCATCACGGCTGTGGAGCGCTTTGGAGAGACTGGAGCTGAGAAATGGGTGAGTGTTTTGAGGTTTGTGTTTGAAACTAGGTGAGGGAAATACTGGCGAAACATGTGTGTAAATAAAACATGGTAGTGGGTACCTACACTACATGTTGGCGATGGTGTTTTGTTGCAAAGTATGACGGGGGGGGAAATGATTAGTGAATGTGTTTAGCTATCGCGGGCTCTGTGTTTGAAAACGCCAAAAGCGCACTGCTTCCCAAAGTTCAAACACTTCCCCGTTGTCTTTCCCCAATCCCACAGTCATTCAATCACCGTCCATAATCACAACAATGTCTATAAACATTCCGGTGTGGTTCGTGCTTGTGAACCGAATCTCTGTCTCTCCCCGCGCAGGCAGAAAATCAAATCTGCCGCGGAAAGTATCACACAAACGCTACTCGATAAAGAGTTCCCAGCGTAGCGCGTGAGGAGGGGAAGTCACCTCCTCACAATGACTAAAATATGAATCCATATAGTATGATTTGGTAAATGGCAACTCATGGGATTTAAAACTACACTGCATGTCATCTGTTTCATCACATGACTGGGGACAAGGTATTTTGTACTGTAATTCTTCATTTATGGGAAAAATGTTAATAATTCACTCGCACTAAGGATAAGATCTTATAGAGAATTACAGAGAGCATTCAAAGAGCAGCGGACATAACACGTTTCCTCTCTCATTATCCGTTCCCTCATGTTTGACCTATTACAAAGTGCATTAGCAACTAACAAGCATCAATCACTGCAGAGGCAAAGAAAAACACAACAAATAAGCAGTGTCCATTATCCTGAGACCTAAAATAGTCACCAATGGTGAAGTTCTACCTGATGCTTAAATACACGCTTGAGGCATTGAACAAATTCCTGCATTAATCATCCATTTTAAATGCACACGTTAACAGTTATTTTCCAGCCTCTCTCTCTCTTTCTTTCTCTCTCTCTCTCGCTGTGTCTCTCTCTTTCTGTGAGCCTCAGCTGACTAACATTATTGTTTAAAAGATTAACAGTAAATCCGTCGCTGAATATTTTATGTCATTTTCATTGTTTAACACCTCCACTGCAGGAGTGCATGTGTAAACCTAATGTAATTTCATGCCCCAAAACTGCACCGGCACAAGCTGTGCAGAGTGTGCTCAGAAGCCCCATTCATTGTTTATCATGGTGTTGCCACCAAAATGACAAGCTTCCCTGGCCCTCTCAAGCACTCCACTGCTCGGCTACAGTGGCTACTGAGAGCCATATACGTCTCCATGTTTGTGAGCCTGTGTTAAAGTGTAATTCCGGCGACCCCAGGTCGTTTTTCTGCATTAAAACGCATCAAATAAGCCGTGGAGACAGTATTTTCCATTGATCAGCCAATACAGAGCTTGGCACCCTGTATTAGCTAGGAGCGGTGAGTCAAACGCTTCCCAAATAGCATTTTTTTAACCAGTAATATTGTTCAAATTGTGCATCCGATAATTGACTTTCCTTTGAGAGGAACTGGTAGGGGGACAGTTGGTAAGTGTTCTTAACAGTCTTAATAAACTTCAGGTTCACTAACTAGGTTGTTGCTGCTTCGTTTTATGTGTAGGGACCCTGAACAAGCGACTGACAACGTTTGGTGCTGTTTTTAACAATATTACTGGTTAAAAAAGGATATTTGGGAAGTGTTTGGCTCACCGCCCCTAGCTCTGTAGTGGTTGATCAACGGAAAATACTGTCTCCACCTTGGGGTCAATTTTCGCCGGAATTACACTTTAATGTTGCCCCAGTTTTGTACTGTGTGCTGAACCAGGCTAGTAAGCTTTGTCCAGACCCACTCTCAATTCCAATTGAGAAGGTCTGCGACTGCGTAGTGCGTACTGACCAACCAGAGAAGTAGTTTTTTCATTTGCTGTACAGGCAAATCATCATATATTGTATCAGTAGGCAGTAGGAAATATACAAAAAGCATGTACAGTAAATCTATCAGTCAAAATGCAGTATTGTATTGCATACAAATGCAACATTTCAAAATGAGGTGTAGTTGTACTGTAATGTTACTGAGAATGTTTCCAGTACATGTAGGCTTAATTATTGTAAAGTGTTTTTCATATGCTAAAAAGGATGTGGACATTCAGTTGGTGCCAGTGTAAGCTTTTGGGCCCACTCAACAGTATCTTCAATTCCAACACTAGCCATAGAACTAGCTCTGCATTTTAATCCAAGTGCATCAGTAACATAATACTAGCACTAGCACATAACACGTACACTGCTTATCAGTGAAGTATTAATATACCACCCTTGGATACTTAATGCATTTCATTTGGAATGAAATACATGGCATGGTTGTCTCATAAATTTCAAAATGTGAGACCACTGGTTGGATGATGTCACTTCCTTGAGACACTACCCAAGCCCCCAGCCTCCCAGAAAACCTCTCCATTTTCAGGCAGCAGCAAAGCCAAGAGCCTGGACATATGAGTTGTTATTTTCACCATGAAAGTACCTCAGGGAGCCAAGATTCATTAATTCCTTTCAGACCCGGAGCTTCATCTCCAGCTTTAAACTAAGTGTTCGCGATTTCTCTGAAATTAATTGGAGTGGATTTGCAGAGGAAGGCTCCATTTCATCAGCTGGATTAAAGGCGTAAGGGAAGACACAGGGGAAGGTGGTGGTGGTGGGGGGAGGGGGTAGAGAAAAAGATACTCAACATCCACACGGGATTCCATGACGCCAGTTTCCATGTGTAACCTGTGGCTGTCGTTCTCTAAATACGGGTTAAATTGTGTGTGTGTGTGTGTGTGTGTGTGTGTGTGTGTGTGTGTGTGTGTGTGTGTGGGGGGGGGGGGGTATTTTCAAGGGTGACATGTTTTTTTTTTTTTTACAGCACAAGGACGTGGGTTTGGAGCTGGCATTCACTCCCTTTTACTACCTTTTCTCTTTTTTTCCCTTCCCTGCGCTCTCTGCAGGGCTGGTGCCAGCCTCCGTAATATGAAGGCAGATGCTCCTCCAGCTCCCCTCCAAAGGCAGTCTGGCACAGTGGCAGGCCTGCTAATGCCCGTCCATTCATCTCGACTTTTAGGGAACATAAACACTTTGTCAGATGGCTCTTTCTCTCTGTCAAACGCTGGGCTGAACATTGTTAAAACAGCACAGGGAAAGAAAGAAAGTAAGGGACAGCAAGGGATGGTGAGAGAGGGGGTGGAAGGAGAGAGAGAGAGAGAGAGAGATGGGGAGGGATGGAAAGAGAGAGTAAGAGATGGAAGCAGAAACGGAGAAATGGAAAGAGAGAGAGTGTGAGAGGAATGTAGGGAGGGCAGAGTGTGTGCAAAGGAGAGAGTGAGAGAGCGAGCAAAGTGCGATGTGGAATTCTAAAATACCTGTGTTGTCTGCGTGCTGCGAACCAGTTGGGCTCGAGAAACTTCTGTACAGTAACAGAAAAAAAAACATTTGCACTAGATAAATTAATGATGAGCAGAAAAGTGGTAGGCTGCATTCATTTCGGAAAGATTAAATTTAACACACTTTTTTTTGCCGAAACAGGTTTTTATTGAATCATTTACCTCAAGGCGGAGCATTATGGTGCCAAATAAAGTAGCACTTTGGAGTGAAAACTTCCTGATGTTCTCAGGACTTTCAGTGAACTGAACACATTTCTCCTCTGTTTGCCATGGATGACAGATCTGTTTCGCCCTGGCTGTGTTCCCCTGATTCTTCACGATTGGCAACAGTTATGAAAACACCTTCCACCAATTTCGACAGTTTAGTTGGAAGGAAGAAAAAAAAAGTTGTGAATTTAATTGTAACAACTGCTGGAAAATAACCCCATGATTCTCAAATGACATCATTTTTTTATCGCTTACTAATCCGTCGGGTTTAGCAAACAGGCGCAGATAAGGATCAAATCTTAATCCCCACCGTAAGTACACCGTGCTGAGAAAGTAATACAACCCACTTCAGGTAACCCGAGAACCCACTGATACCGTTGAAGTTCACATTCCCGTGACAATTTTATAAGCGGAAACACATTTATGTTTCTAGCAGGGAAAATAGTGATGCCCAATCATTCCAAAAACCCATGAAGACGTCCAGAAACCTCCTAAGAGCTATTTTTGTTCTAAACAGAAAATAATGAATACCAACCATTTCTCTCAATTTGGCCCTTGATTTTGTACCAATCATAAGGAAAAAAATGTTTTTTTTTTTTTATTATTTATTTATTTTTTTTTTTTAATTTCTGTGAGTCATCATAATTAGGTACCAGGAAGTACATCAAATAAGGTAAAAACAAACTCAATGAAAAAAAGGAACAGTTTCAGAATTTCATCAAATCAGTATTTCATCTCTACTTTTACACAATATGCTTCCTTCAATACTTTTTAGTATTTATTATGACCGCCGCGCAGCGAAGCGGCGGTCATATAGGTTTAGTCAGATTTTTTTTTTTTTTTTCTTTTTTTTTTTTTCTTTTTCGCATGCCCAAATTTCCGTCAATGAGTCCCGGGACACTGAAAGACCGGGGTACACGAAACTTGGTGGGCATGTAACCCCACATGGATAGCATGGAACCATCGTTTTTCGTTTTGATCTGTAGCCCCCCCGCTGGACTGGACCCCCCGAAAGGAGGGTAGGGCAGACACAGTTTTCTGTGAATATCTCGAAAACCGTAGGGTTTAGGAGGACCATTTTTTTTTTGTATGTTGATCTCAAGGGGCCATGTCAACCCATTCCATAACCACTCATTTCATGTATAGCGCCACCTAGTTAAACACAAAAAAGTAAAAATTAGGTGTTGTAATTGAAGGTATCTGTGACCTAACATAGTCAAAACTGCACGAAATTGGAAGTGTAGGATCATTATGACACCCTCTGTATGCACGCCAAGTTTCGTGGAATTCCGTTCATGGGGGGCCACACAATAAATTAATTTATGTTACTATACACCAACTGGCCTGTAGGTGGCCGGAGACAGTTTTCTGTGAATATCTCGAGAACTGTAGGGCCTAGGAGGTCCACCTTTTTTATGTATGTTGGTCTTAAGGGGGCATGTCAACCCATCCCATTACCACTTATTTCATGTATAGCGCCACCTAGTTAAAAATTAAAAAGCAAAAAATTAGGTGTTTTCATCTCAATATCTCTGGCTGACAAGGTCAAAACTGCACGAAATTAAAAGTGTAGGATCATTATGACACCCTCTGAATGCATGCCAAGTTTTGTGTACTTTCGTTCATGGGGGGCCTTACAATAAAATAATTTATGTGTACATTTAGTGACGTACACCAACAAGGATTCCCGGGACACTGAAAGACCGGGGTACACAAAACTTGGTGGGCATGTACCCCCACATGGATAGCATGGAACCGTCATTTTTCGCTTTCATCTGCAGCCCCCCCGCTGGACTGGACCCCCCGAAAGGAGGGTAGGGCAGACACAGTTCTCTGTGAATCTTTTATGGTATGTTGGTCTCAAGGGCCCACATCAACCTGGCTCATTATCACTCATTTGTGATTTGCCCCCCCCCCCCGGTAAAAAATGAAAATCAGTAGGATTAAAAGAAAGCCAAAATAAATATTCATCATCATCATCATGGCTGCATTTTCAGTATTGGCGAGAAGTAGTCGTTTGTCCACTAGATGGCGCATCGTTGCAGTGAGACGTAATTTTGTTGGAAGTTAAAAGTGGGTTGGAAAAAACAATGGACTCTTCATACAAGGACTGTAATTTACCGCAGCGAACATCTAATAAGGATAGGACGATGTTCACATGAAGTGTAATTCCCATTTCTTCTTCAAGCCGAAATAAATCTGAGGATGTTTATCGGACATGCTTGGTTTTTACTGCAGGTACGTTAATCTTGTAATATCAATAAGGACCTAGGTAATGTTACCGTTAGCGTTGGTTGAGTGATGGAGGCATTTGATTTATTGCATTTGTAGAAAACTATAAATGCGGTTATACCAAGCAAATGTATAGCAGCACTGTTTGTATCTTTCGACTGTCATTTATTGCACGTGCTACAAAATCATTCTGTGCAATGGAAGATTTACCAACGTTACACCGGTCTGATACAGTTTTGCCTATACATGCGTGAGACTGAGACGCCTGTTTATTTTGTTTTAAGTGCATGCAGGGTGTGAGAGGGGAATCGATGTGCTTTGATTACAGCTTGGTAGTTGTAGTCTGTGAAATTAAAAAGCACGTGTGTGTGAAGTATCTAAACAATGACACCTTCATTTCATTATGGCTGCTTTAGCAAAACACCTTAAGCTACTGTGTAGTGGGTCCCATTTAGAAGTGGCTACTTCATTCGCGCTTTCCTTGACTCATGGAGCTGCGTGAATGTTATTACAACTTTTCGCCACGATATGACAGTTTAAGTCCGCTTGATACTGTAAGGCGTAAGCCATTGGTTTCCAAAGGAGATTTTATTTGTGTCGCCAGCATAGCCTATTGACAATTTATGTTGTAAATAGGCCTACCTTATAATCCTACCTGTAGCTTAGGGAAGCTTTCTATTAGGATCTAGTTTGTTAGTTACCGTTTTGTCATAACTCCCTGATGCATTTTTGCATTTAGAATAGCCAGAGCGTGTATATCTCAATCGGAAAATTAAACAATATCGGGTGCCTATGGACTAGGCTGGGTGAACCCAGCCTGATCTGCCCGCTATTTATTTTTTGATTTCTTAAAAGATTGAGCTTGGTCTGATGAAAGCCAGACTAGCCATGGACCTCAGTTAAACAATGCAAGGGAACATGAATCAGCCTATATTTGCACTAACAATAACGGACAAAGGCTCTTCAACTTTGGCCCGTTAAAATGTGTATGAACAGTCTAGCGACGCATTTCATCAAGGCCCATTTGGACATGTCAGTTATTTGCACCACTGGTTAGATGTAAAACAGCATTTCGTTTCAGACTAGGCTACTGTTACTTAATTTGTGCATTAACAATAACGTTTCAGACTACTGTTACTTAATTTGTGCATTGACAATAAAGTATTACATGAACTAAAGATGACTAAAATCTTATGTAGAAGAAGAAACATTCACAAAAAATCCATCCATCCAAAAATGACCTTTGTTTTTGATAGCTGTTGAAAACGGCATGGAACTGACAGAGATGTTTTTGTTTAAAAATACATAAAAAATAAATAAATAAATAACATTATGCTGATACCTTTTGCTTTTCCCAAATACAATGTAGCCTACAGGTGTAAGTGACCTTTCATCAATCCAGTTGCAATGGATGAACTGTGATGAACTGCCCTACTTGTGATTGTTTAGAGATTTTAAAGGTTTTATAACAATTCTACATCTTCTTTGGCTATTCTACAATCTATTCACCTTTTCAGCACCAGTAGGGTACTTTCTGTGCAGCCGCACACACACACTCAGGCATGCCAAACAAGCATACACAAAAGTTTCAAGAGTGGGGGATGGAGTAAAATATGGAGACAAATTGAAGTGTGATTTATTTTCGCGGACCGGATGTACAGGACTGAGCGGCGGTCATATTTTGTACCGCTATGCGGTACATCTAGTTATTGATTATGCCGACCCAATCCTACCAACCCACCTCCCTTCCCCCCACCCACCCTGCCATCCATCCACCTCTCCCCCCCCCACTGTCCCTATTACCCACAACAACAACAACATAAATAAATAAATAAATAAATAAATAAAGGGGTTCTAAAGATACATTTTAGAGGGCATTATAAATTTGGCTCCATTGGCTATCAAATTGTGTCTTTTTATTTGTGTCCTCTGACATTGATCTTTCAATACACAGGTAATACTTCATTAAGGCCTTCCAGTTATCTATTGAAGGAGCTTCCTTATTTTTCCAATTTTGCAATATTAGTTTTTTAAAGATAAGAGAGGAAAAAAGTGTCTGCCAACTAGTAGGATATCTTATCCCCTCTATATCCCGAAAAATACACATTCTTGGAGAAAATATGATTTTTCTGTTGGTATACTTAGATAACCAAATCTCTATGCTCTCCCACACCTTCTTAATTCCTTTACAGTACCAAAAGGCATGCATAAGGGAATCACCATACAGGTTACATTTTAAACATCTATCTGATGATGTGTTATCAAATTTGCTTATTTTATCTCTCGTGTAATATATTCTTGTCATTATTTTAAACTGTATTAATCGCAGATTTTCATTAGTAGTTAATTTGTATGCAGTGATGCCAGTAACGCGTTACTTAGTAAGGTTTTGCCAATACTCACTATACTGGAAGTGCATTTTAACAGCAATGTATAGCAGACATCCCAACCTACCTAACCTTAGATACTGAAATTCAGATGTTTGTTCAATAATGTCTTAAGTACACCAAATAAGGAAGGCCTATTGATAGAAATTGTTATAGTAAAATATGTAGATTTCTTTTTTCATGTATCCTTGGCAACTAGCCATCTTGTATGTAATATGCAAATGAAATTACACTTGTTAAACTCACCTCAACAAGTCTTTTGCAAATCATTTAACCCGCCGTGAGCAATGCTAAAGTCGCTGTTACAAACAGTGCAGTGTGCAAGATTATCATTATGTTTTAATCTTTTGAGACAACTGGGTACACTTTTGTGTAGTCTGATGTGAAATGGGTCTTAAATCTTTCTTTTTGAGGGGCACTGACGCTGCCATGACGCTTCTGTTCCTAGATACACTGACTGAACTGATTAATTATGTTATAAGAGATATAAGCACACTTACACTGAAAACTGATTGGTTGATTTAGCAAAACAGACCAGGATGCTCTCTGTCTTGGATGCGCTTCAGGCACAAACGCACCACTCCTCTCTCTCTCCCTCTCCGTTGTGTGCACATTTTTATGTTGATGCGTTGGGGGTGTTGTCGGCAGCTGCTGAAAGTAACTAATAAAGTAACTTGTAATCTAACTTAGTTACTTTTAAAATCAAGGAATCAGTAAAGTAACTAAGTTACTTTTTAAAGGAGTAATCCGTAATCAGTAATCAGATTACTTTTTCAAGGTAACTGTGGCAACACTGTTTGTATGTTAGTGACAAGCATTCTTTCCATTTTTCTGTAACATCAGCTCCTAGGTCTTCAGTCCATTTATTGTATATACTTTGTAGTAATACATCACTGCTTTCCATGCTTATCAATAAATTGTACATAGAGCCGATCAATTTCTTCTTTTTGTTACTTTGGCTTAAGATCTTAGCCATTTCAGGGCTGATTTCCTTTCCCAAGTCGAAATTCCTAGTCATCCAGTTCTTCAGTTGCATGTACCTAAATATGTCTGTGTTTTTTAGGTTAAATTTGCTTTTTAATTCACTGAATGGTGCAACAGAGTCGTAATTTGTGACATCTGACAAGCGCTGGATTCCAGCTTTTATCCATGTTTCCCAGTATAGCTGGGTGCTCTGTATATTTATTGATGGGTTGTTCCATATTTGTATGTGCCTGGGAAGCCCTATTTCTTGATGGAGATTTTTTTTAAATTTTATTCCATGCCTTTAATGTACTATTAATAACAAAGTTTGTTGATTTAATGTTGTCTTTGGAAAAAAGTGCTAACAGTAAACTGTTGCACTGTACTTGATTGTTTTCTATGTCTACCCATGGATCTTCATTTGTTTTATTTATTATACGATCAATATAAAATGTCTGAGCTGCTACATGATAAAACTCTAAGTTAGGGAGATTAAGACCCCCTTCTGCTCTTGGGTGATACAAAACTTTCCTTTTTAATCTACATGCCTTATTTGACCAAATGAACGAAGAAATTTTCGAATTTACCTCTTTAAAAAAGGTTTTAGGAGGCGTTATAGGAATATTTTGAAATTTAAATAAGAATTTCTGTAGCCACATCATCTTGAAGAGGTTTATTCTTCCTAATAAATTAATCTTCAAATCTTGCCACTTCCTAACATCTTTCTTAAAGTCTTTCACAAGTGGAAGATAATTATCTTTATACAGCTGGGTCTTGTCATGGCTAATATACTGTAAGTTCCAAGATATTTTATATTTTTTTTCTGTATCTGAAATTGTGTGAATTTTTCCAAGTCCTTTTTGGAAGAGTCTATTGCCAACAGCTCCGTTTTTGCCATGTTCATTTTATAACCTGAGATCCCTGAAAAGTTTGTAATTATTTTCATTATGTGTGGAACTGAGGTGATTGCATTGCTTACATATATAGTAATAGATCATCCGCAAATAAGCTTAGCTTAAACTGTTTTTTACCTATCTCAATACCTCTTATCTCTTTTGTCTCTCTAATTTTTTGAGCCAAGGGTTCAATTGCCAATGCGAACAATGATGGTGAGAGAGGACATCCTTGGGCAGTGCCTCTAGTTAATGAAAAAGCTTATGATAGAATTCCATTTGTATGTACATATGCTTTAGGAGACCTGTACAGGGTTCTAATCATATTCCTGAAATTAACTGGAAAGTTATATACCTCCAACACCCTAAACAAGTAAGACCATTCTAGTCTATCAAAGGCCTTTTCCGCGTCAACTGCCATTAATGTTAAATCTATCTTGTGTTTCTTTGCATATTGAGTGAGGGAGATGCACGTTCTGGTATTAGTTCTTAAATCCCTATGCTGTATAAAACCAGCTTGGTCATAATGGATTAAGCTTGGTAGAATCTGTACCAGTCTATTATTCAAGATTTTAGTAATGATCTTCTTGTCACAGTTTCTTAAGCTTATTGGCCTGTAATCAGAAGATGTTTTGCAGGTCTTACCCGGTTTTGGTATGACCGATATAATCGCTTGGTACATTGTTTCAGGGAGGCTATTGTTTTTTTGCGCTGCGATAACTACTTCTGTGAATAAAGAATGAAATTTAGGCCAGAATGTGGTATAAAATTCTATAGGAAAGCCGTCCATTCCCGGAGCTTTTTTAAGTGGAAAGTTTTTTAAGGCAGATTGTATTTCTATGTTGGTTTTATCCTTGTTAAGATCTTCGATTTGCTCAAGAGAAAGACGTTTGAGGTTTATTGAATTTAAAAAAGGAAGAGAGTCCTGGTCTTTTATTTCTGACGTGTATATAATTTTTCATAAAATGATCTAAATTCATTATTTATGGCCTGATTACTCGTGTGGACTTTGTTTGAGGTTTCATCTCTTAGAACTATAGGCTGTCTTTTTAAAACTTTCTTTATTAAAGAGGTCAAATGTTTGTCTGATTTGTTGGCAGCTATATAATTATTTTTTTTAGAATTAAACTTGAAGTCCTCTGCTTTCTTAATTAATAGGCTGTCCAGTTTTAATTTAACTTCATGTAGTTCTTTATCAATTTTACTATTTGTTTGGGTCTTATGTGCTCTCTGGGGTAATTTAATCTCTTCTCTCACTTTATCTAATTCCTTATCAAATTCTGCTTTCTTTTTTGACTCATATCCGATCATAATTCCTCTTAGGTATGCCTTAAAAGTATCCCAAACTATGTTAATACCCAGTCTGTCCTGGGGATCCCCACTTTTTACATTCGTTTCTATAAATAGATCTATGTGGTTATTGACATATTTCAGAAAGTCAGTGTCCATTAAATACTTCCTGTTCATTCTCCAGATCCTGTGAGACATTATGTTTTCTTTTGGGGACAGCACACATGTCACTATAGCATGATCAGATATTACAATATCATGGATTTTACTTGTTACCACTCTGTCTAATTCAGTCCCCGAAATAAACAAATAATCAATTCGACTATAGCTATTTTGTGCATGTGAGAAGTGTGTGTAATCTATTGTATTAGGATGTAATGTCCTCCATACGTCCTGAAGGTCATTAATAGATAAGAAATTAAGGAGTTTATTTGGTAGTTGTACCTTTCTAGTTGTTGTTGAACTGTCCTTTGAGCTAAAGATATTGTTCAGATCTCCTCTGAATATAATAACCCCGGTTGGTGCACTATCCAAGACAGTCTGTATCTTGCTCAGAAAAGACATATCAGATATACACTCTAAGAAATGGAAGTACCAGTGTGTACCTAAGTTGGTACAAATGCTTGTCGCTGGGGCAGTACCCTTTTGAAGAACAATAATGTACCCATGAATGCAGGTACATTTGTGTACCCTAGACATCTGTACCCATCAAGGTACACTTGTGTACCTGCAATGACTAAAATGTACCTGTATATATCATTATCATATAGGAGGTTTATATATATTGATAAGAGTAGAAATCTCTCCGAACAATTCACACCTAACTACTAAGTATCGGCCATATTTATCTGGATGTTGTGAGATTAATTTGAAAGATAGCCTTTTATTTATTAAAATGCCCACCCCTCTGCTCCTGGATGTAAGTGTTGCTTCAAAGGCTTCCCCAACCCAATGCCTCTTAAGATACTCTATCTGGCCTGTTTTAAAATGGAGCTCTTGAAGAAAGACAATGTCAGAGGATAGTTTCCCTAAGTGGTATAGGACCTTATGCTTTTTTGTACCTTCCTGTAACCCATTTACATTCCAAGTTGCAATTTGTATTGTATTTGGAAGGTTTTGAGCAATATTTGTATTAGCCATAGAGTAATAGTCATAGACTGTAAAAAATATAGTCTATTGAATTTACTTCGTAATGCTCTCCTAGCTACTATCAATTGAACCCAACCTAAATTAAAAAGACGGAAAGTTAAAAAAGACACACACATAAACATCCATTCATGCTCAAACACACAGACATTTATTCCCCCCCCCCTCCCCCCCATCCCCTTACAACCCTTAAACCCATACCCACCTAAGGCTCCATCCTTAAAGAGCATACCCAGTAAACAAAATAAAGTCCTGGCGACGTCCCCTAAAGGTCCCCTGGCGAACGTCACCTCCTCGGCATTGTGTAGGGTTCCCTTTACGACCCGCGGACCTCTGTTCGGGAGGTCTAAAAGACGTCCACGAGACTTTGAGAGGACATCCTGTAATGGTCACCGTGGCGTTATGCGCGCGACGTTTATATTTCCGCGATGGTAAAAAAAAACAAAAAAACATGAAGCGTGATTTAGTATGGTAGGCTATTACATCCTGTAAGTCTCAGCGTTACTAGGAGAGAGGTAGACGGAACATGAACACGCATTAGTGACTGCATTACACTAATGACGAGTAGACATGGACATTTATACCGGGCTTGGATGTGCTGCTTTCACATCTACGGTGTAATTTTCTTAATAAACGAATACGACGTTTTAATGGGCATATCCCGTAGCATTCAAAACATCATCAGAGTAGGCCTAGGCTAGCCTAAGATAAATTGTTCAAACCATATTGTAAAAACTAATAATAGCCAAAAATACTAAATGAATCGCAATGCATGCTGGGAAGCAAAACTCAACATGAAATAAAGTACATGAAACATAACTAGAATGCATTGACGTTATATCCACTCGTTTTCTTGGACCTGTGATCAAACAGGGACAGCCTATAAATGTAAGCCTATCTTCCTGGAACATTGCATTTTGCAGAAAATGTATCGTTTTCTCTAGGCTATGAATGCTCTTTGTAGCCAACTTTAAGATGAAATAGATAGATTCCAGATGTTTCTATTCTATATCATTGTTTTATTAATAAACAGTAAGGCTCTGGTGAGGCAGAGAGCTGCTCCTCGTCAGAAATCAATCTCATCGGATATGTGCACTGTTTGTGTTGTTGTGTTGTATGTGTTGCTGTTTCCACAAGGAGCTGCTGTAACATCGGGGATTTCTCTAGTTTTATTGCATCGTATTCAGCTCCAAAAGTCGGTTCAGTCCCAATTCGGCCGTGTGTGTGTTTCTGAAAATAAAACAGATAATACTGTAAGTACGTGACTACGTTAAATAAACCACTGCCTATTTAGAGCATGTTACATGCATCACGTAATGACAGTTATCTGAAGAAATGCGCATTGTAGGCTAAGCTAGAAGCTAAGAACAGCGACTTTGCTAATGTTACACCAAGCATCACATCAGCTAACATGAATTTGATAAAATCCCTTCCCTAGTTTGTAACGTTATACATTAACGTTAAACTCAAAATGTATGTGCTACATGATTCAGCATGTCTGCATATGTAGCACATACATTTTGAGTTTAACGTTAACAACCCTTTTCCCAGTTTATGAAGTTGTGCGTCTATGAGCAAAGTAGACATATACTTTGCTCATAGACGCACAACTTTATAAACTGTATGATATGTTGCCTTAGACTACGGTAGGCGGTGGGCTACCACAAATAAGTCAATGTATGGGAAACACTGCACACAAAGCTCATACACGCCCCCCCCACACACATACATCATACATACATCATACATACACATGTACGCACTGGGCCAACCCCCCCCCCCCCCCCCCCCCACACACACACACACCCTCCCACACACACACACACGCACACACACATGCACACCCGCACACGCACCTACATGACCAAGAGAGAAAGAGCAGGGTTTCTGTTCGAATAAAACGACAGGAAAGAAAGCTAGAAGGGAGTGAGAGAAGGGAAATAATAAGAATGTAGGGGAACATGTTAAAGAGACACCAGGCCTGATGCTTTTTCTCTACGCAACTCTCCCTCGCTCGGTCTGAAGCTCTTTTCCTTTTCTTTGCATCTTCCGTCAAGGGTTTTCACTGCTTCTTCGCCGGCTCTGCCATTATACACACGTTTGCAACAATCGCTAGCGTTTCGTTAGCCTCCCTCTGTGTTGTGGATGCAGGATGGAAACTGAAACTGCTTCGGTTGCCGGGTACGATACACTGAACTTGCAAGCGGGATATTCTTCCTACAGGCAGTAGGGGCGGGCGAGAGAGTCTTAATTCGCCCTGTAATGAGTCATTTAACCATATACCGACTTACGAAGATGAGTAATTAACACGAAAACGTTGCCTGGTGTCCCTTTAACAGTTCTTATTAGAACTTAAATTAGACATCAGTTCAGTCCAGTTCGGTATCCCATGTCTCTCACCACCAACAACCACAACAAAAAAAGTCCATATCCCTAGTTGTCCATTTAAACCCAATAGGTGTGGGGGGTGAAATTGAGATACAATACCAATGTTTACCAATGAAAGAAGATAGTTTTTGTTCTCCAGTAGGGTTTCCAGATTCAAAGGGGGAGAGGGGTAGAAGAGAAAAAAAAGAAAGGTTCAGTTCATCCCCTTCTTTTCGCTCACTTAGCTGCCTCGTGACCTTAGGCGGCCCCATCTCCCAGGTTAATCGATGGATACCGTTTGCACATTTCGCGTTTTGCCACGCATACAGTAGGGAATCTTAGTTCTTCATCTCCAATCAAGACTAACATAACAGCTGGATGCCTCATCTTAGTTGTAATATTTAGCGCATGTAATTTTTCTCTCAGAGGCCAGAATGCATCTCGTTTCTTCCTTAGTTCTACAGATATGTCGGAGGTGATTCTGTATTTCTTGGAAAGGAAAATAATCAATATTTTCAATATTTTCAACAACAGGAGGTGAAAGAGTTGAAAGACAGCCAAAGTACAGAACGGTGTTTGGTATTTTAAGCCCCCAACATCGTCTTCCAGGCAGCGCTGCATGGAAGGCACTAGGGTTAGGCAAGAGTTAATGTTAGGGGCCTTGAAGTCGACGGTCGCAGCACTTCCTTGAAGTCGACGGTGGGGGGCTTAAAACACCATCAAGCGTATAGAACTCCACTTTACTTTGCTTCTCAGCGTTTCAAACTTCTAATTAGTTAGAAACTGAATCGTTGTTCAACTAATAAAGTTACACAAGCATGAATAAACACAAACAAAATAAATAAGCCTACCTTGTGCATCGTGTAATCATTAATTGGACCATATGTTACCCATCCAGTATATCCCCTTTATCATGGCTCACTGGGAGAAGGCTGCGTGTTTTATAATTAGCGGCTAAAACACTGGGGTAAACGCCCTCGCGCCGAAGTGTGAAACGGATCGGGAGCGGGCTGCTTGGTACCTCGCGCCGGCGTCCCCTCCAGGGAGTGGACGGGCCCTGCCTGTCACATCACGTCTCCAGTCACGGCGTCCTCGGAGAGCCTGAATATATGATCACTCGGAGCAACTCGGATTCCACACACTCACCAGTTCGCTGTGACTCTCCAGAACCAGCAGGTCACCTCTAGCATTCTGAGAAGGGAGGAAGAAAGGAACAGAGGCATATGGATTTAAAACTTTTACACTCTTGTTTTTATCTCCGACAGAATGTACTGACATTTTTTGCATTCTCTTACATCTCACTCTGCTTTCCTAACAGCAAAGACTTAAGAGATAATGTAACCTCATTTCCCTTCTTTTCTTTTCCCCCTCAAATCATAGCTGGTCCTCAGAAGCCCTCAAATGCCAAGACGGGTACTTAAGCATTCCATGCACACTTTCTCCAAGCCTTCAGTAGACATTTCCATTCATTGCATATGATCGCTTGTAATGAAATGCTGGAATCATGACTACAGTAGATGTTATCATATCGGTGAATGTCAACCAGATTCTGGCTGCCTATAGATTTATTATTGCAGTGCAGAGAAAGAGAGAGAGGTAGAGATAGAGATAGAAAGAGAGAGAGAATAAGAGAGGGAGAGAGAGAGACTGCAGTTGCTGAATAGTGAGTTCCCAACAGATGGCAATGTTGTCTCTTTAAAATTGCTCACCAGCACCACGGTGACTCACCTTAATGCTGAAGAATAAAACGTCTCAAAACCGGAAAGAACAGGAGAGGCAAAGACCAAAGTTATTAGCCGGGTGGGAGTAGTTCTGATTGCTTTAATTGCTAGTGGGCACTGGGCAGACCACATATTATCAGACCGCTAGCCCTGACTTTGATCTGATGTGGAGGAGCTCAGACTTTGTTTGTTTGTCTGTCTATCTGTGTGTGTGTGTGTGTGTGTGTGTGTGTGTGGGTGGGGGTGGGAGGGTGAGATTGGGAGAGAGAGAGAGAATGTTGCTCTCATACACTTCTGTTTGGTGGATTTGCATTTTGGTAGTTCAGCTGCAGCTCTTGTATTGGGTCCCTTGGATCCTGAAAGCAGCGGCGAGCACTGTGCTCAGCTGTAGCTGCTCTCCACAGCTAACGAACGTCAGGTCTTGTTTACATTCCTGCCGACGAAGCCTCACGACAGCATTGTTGCATCAGCTCTCTCTCCCCTCCATTTCTTTTTAGCCCAGACCAATTATGCAGCAGGTGCATTCTTCAGGACAAGCACTGCACTGCTCTGCTCCTCTCTCTCTCTCTCTCTCTCTCTCTCTCTTTCAATGCTCTGCATAGCATCATTCTCCTTTGTTAAACAGCATAGCATAATCCCAGTTTCCCTCTCAGCCAAGGTCATGTCTGTAATAACTCTGCATTGCAGATAAAAATCTCCAGTAGTGTGTATATATGTACACACACACACACACACACACACACAGACAAAGAGACAGAAATACCCTCTCACCGGATTTGTTTCTGTTTTTTTTCTTCTCCATTAGGTTGGCAATATTGTCACGCATTATCACCTGGCTAGGACTGGCAGCGTGCAGTGTGTCACATGACAATCGGCCAGCCTCTGCGCGGATTCACTGGGAGACAGAGATAAGGTTGGTGGGGAGATAAGACATCCTCCTTGTGGATGATCAAGCGTCGACCCACGTGTCTTTATTTTTTCTTCCACGGGAGGAAATGAAAGTACCCCTGTCATACACGGCAGTGCTGGCGGTGGCGGTGGTGGTGGAGGCGATGGTGGTGGTGGTGGTGTAGGTGGTGGTAGCAGTGTCTCCTGTTTAAAGAGGCCGGGGAAAGGACCTACAGCAGCCAGCAATCCAGCCAGCCAATCGCCTGCTGCAGGAGACGCTTTTTTTTCTTTCTGTTCGACGTTTATTCATTATGCCTGAGTGATTCGGATTGATAACGAGGGGAGAAAAATGAAACAGATGCACACACGTATGCACACACACACACACACACACACACAGACATACGCAAGCACACACACACACACACACAGACAAATGCAAACACACACACACACACACACAGACATACGCAAGCACACACACACACACACACACACACAGACATATGCAAACACACATACACACACACACACACACAAACACACAGACATACGCAAGCACACACACTCACACACACACACACACACACACATACACAATGGCGGTTAATAGATGAAAAGATGATCCATCAGAGATAGTGATCTTCAATTAAATTATCTCCATCAGGTACGAGCAGCTGGGAACTTATATTAGGTGATTAAAGCGAGTAGCTCATAGGCGGGGGGTCAGAGCGAGAAGCGCTTCCGCACACAGTGCTGTGCCACTTAACCACAGACCAGATCCAGCTGATGAAATGCAGAGTTCGGGCTCCTGTTCGGGCTCCTGTTCGGGCGCGAACGTGGCGGCTGTGTGGCGTTTTCTATGTCTGCACACCAGAAACGTGTCTGACGCTGCGCTGCGGCGGCCCCTCTGCCTATTAAAACATCTCTTCGCTGTCTCTTTTGAATGGAAACGCTTCCAACACGCTTGCGCGTCGCGTGAAGAATAGGCGTCGGTCCTATGTGTAGCATGCACACGTTTTTGGCCTCTTTGCCAATTAAAACGTCTCTTTTTCTCACATTTCTTCACTGTTTTGAATGGAAATGCTTGGCGTGAAAAATAGCCGTGAGTCCTATTCCTAGCATGCACGCGTTTTCGGCGCGGCTTGAGCGCGGTCACGCAGGCGGTGTATAACGTCTAATCAGTTAACATGGGAGCTGAAATAAAAAAAAACCTCCACACTTGAAGCTTGTGTGCCTTTATTTGAAGACAAAATACATTTTGTGTTAAGTCAATTTTTATGGTGGTGTGTTTGGTTTGCAAAACGTCACCTCAGAGATGATGGGAGATGTTTGCAGTTGAGGTTCAAGATGCAGAGGGATAAAGACAGGAATGAATAGGATAGCAGAAGTGTCATGCTCGATGGTGTTTTATGCCTCCAATGTCGTCTTCCAGGCAGCGCTGTAACCATCGACTTAAAGGCACCTTATCCTAAACCTAACCCTAACCATAACCCTAACTTTAACCCATGTCTAACCATAGCGCCTTCCAGGCAGTGCTGCCTTGAAGACAACGTTGGGGGCATAAAACACCAAGAAACAAATGTAATTTAGCTCTGCTTCATGCTGTGATTCCATTATACCACAATTACTGGTGCAAGAGGAGGTTTTTCTTGAGTGAAAGTGAAATGCTGTAGCGCTTCTTCTTTGTGTTATGTACGCTGTGTTGTGGGATGTTAAAGAGTGCCCTGTGTGACATATGCCAAAATGCCACACAATGTGCACAAATAAATAGACAATACATTGCAGGAGATCCCAGCAAAAAATGTAATTGGTTTTCAACAGACTGTAGCATTGCGTGCCTAGCTTCATAAAGGAATGGGGGAACTGTCTATACTCCATGTTGGACAGGAAATCCGTTATGATGCTTTTAATACTTTTGTAATGTAAGACTCACACCCATTGCAGGCAATGTATTGCACCCCCCGCATGCTAGCTGAGCATGCCAAACAAAAGCAACCACGGTAGGCACAAAAACAAAACAGTCTAGAACATTGTTGACAGCAGAGGCACGCTGTATTGGAGAACTAGCTGCACCGCATATACAGCATTGCTGCTCCTTGTTGCATTTTTTATGGATCATCTGCATCAGATAAGGGGGCCGGATCAGTTCTCGGGGTTTTGGCGCTGCCTGGGATGTGACAGATTGCCGCCGGCATCGAGTGACAGGATGCCCGAGGCACTGCGGTGCCAAAACTATTGTTAGAGCTAATGCTTTTCCAAACATGACATGTCAATTGGATTGGTTACATGACATTCACTCACAACACACTGGGCTGTTTATGTTTGTCCTCTGTGAATGCTTTTACAATGTGCAAGTAGTATACACAGTGACCTTACAAAACCAAGCACTGGCCAGTATGGAAGAAGATGCACTAGAAAATAGAGATATTAACGTCTCAGAAATTATTTTAAATACTTAAATTGAGCTCCATTAAAACAAAGTGCTACATGAATAAAATACAATATGGAAAATGATCATTTGTGAGAAGATCATGTCTTTAAATGAGAGCTTGTGAATGTAGTGTTATTATTCTCATGCTCACTTTCAAGTAAAATGTTTATTAACTGCTGCAGAGATCATTTCCTGCTTTTGCATTGTAGACGTGGAGAGTAATATTGCAGGGTTTTGTAGCAACCCAGTGCCAACACGTCCCTGTTGCAGACCTGTAAACAGCTCTCCAAATCTGCTCCACTCATAAAAGAGAGAATAGAGAGACCCATATGCCCCTGAACGTTGGCATGGGAACACGCACCTGATTGGATGTAGGTGGATGTTTTTTCACATCACATATTTTTTTCCTCTCACCTCCTCAGCGCTAGATGCTTTCAGCGTGAAGGCTATTTCAAGCCCTGGGAATGTGTGATTCCGTCAAGGGTCATGTATGATTGACAAACCACCAACAGCATATCAGTGGTGAGTCTGATGTGGTCTTCCTCTTGAATGAGAGATCTCCACTCGCGTCCGACAGTAATGGCACCCTGTGGGGATTGCATCAGGTGGAGGAATGGAGTGAGAAAGCGTGGCCGAGATGGTGTAATAGTTGTTGTATGGTTTTTATGAAACACTATTGATTTTTTAGATATGTCAGACACTAGCCCAGGAACAAGCAGTTATTCTTTATTCTTATATCTGTCAAAAACAACAAACAAAGATAAATTCGAGTTGGTCGGCCAAATTAAAACATAAGCAAAACTAAACTAAGTCAATAATGATAATTCGTACACTGTGGGAAAAAAATAAGTTGCTTTCAGATCTAGTGTGACGTCTTGCTTGGACTGGACTCAGATCCATACGCATCCATACGCTCTCCTGCCAAGCCTCTCTCTCTCTCTCTCTCTCTCTCTCTCTCTCTCTCTCTCTCTCTTTCTTTCTCTTTTTCTCTCTCTCTCTCTCTCTCTTTCTTTCTCTTTTTCTCTCTCTCTCTCTTTCTCTCTCTCTCTCTCTCTCTTTCTTTCTCTTTTTCTCTCTCTTTCTCTTTCCCTCTTTCTGTGTGTGCTGCTGTCTGCCTGGCCGGCAGTGTGACACTTCGCATTGAAACCTGGCTGCGTTTCAGTGGCGCCCGGGCGAGTGTTTGTTTCTCCGGAGTGCCGCGAAGCTAACGAGACAGCTGGTAGCGTGCCAGGCCGCGTCCCTCTCGGTCTCCCGTTCCGCCTGATTTTGGCTAATGCAGGCGTGACTACTGACATGGCATGGCACGCCATGCACCCAGTCACAAGTGGCCCTGTTACTCATCCACCTAAACAAAAAAGAGAAGGAGAAAAAAACGGAAATGGAAACAGGAAAGGGGAGAGAAATCGCTATCTTGGAAATGATTGGTGGATGAGCGGTGCCAAGGCAACCTTTCCCCTGCCCCTCCACAAATGCTGCTTTCATATTGATTTCAAAACACTATCTGAAGTGTTATACTTTATACACTAAAATTGCCCTAAGGTTTTTTTTTTCTTCTTTTTTGGGGGTTTGTTTTTGAGCTTTCCTCAAATAAAGAGGCTTGATTTTTCTAGCATTGGAGCGTTGGATGAGTTTCACCAGGTCTTTAAAGACACACTTGAAAAGAAATGCCACAGTGTCATATACAGTGCCTGTGTTTGTTCTGAGCCGCAACAAATAAAGACCCAGATGAATGCGGGCCGGACTTTCTTCTCTGTTTTTGCACAGGATGTCTGAATTCTTACATGGAGTGAATGGGATGAGCCGAGCCCAACCTCACAGTCCTTCAGTCCTCGCTTTGGATAAAAGGTGACATATTGTGTGACTCGGCTGTGGCCTCAGATAGGGAAATAATTGGTTTCACAGGGACATCTGGCAGCTGAAGTTTGATTTCTCTCTTCCTTTCTTTCTCTTCCTCTCACTCTCTCTCTCTCTCTTGCTTTCTCTCTCTACTTGTTTCTTACTCACTCTTGCTCTCATGTGTTTTCCCTCCTCCCTTCCTTTCTAACACATTCTATCTTTCTCATGCACTCTATCTCTCTCTCTCTCTCTCTCTCTCTCTATCTCTCTCTCTCTATATATCTCTCTCTCTCTCTCTCTCTCTCTCTCTCTCGCTATCTCTCTCTCTCTCTCCCTCTCCATCTCTGTTAACAGCAGGCCACTGGAGAGAAGCCCTGATCAGATGAGCTGATGACAGATTGTTTTGAGACCTCCCGGTTTCACTTCCTGTATTCAAATTACAGCTGTCATCATGAAGACCCTTATGGGAGATTTTGGTGTGTTTGTGTGTGTGTGTGTGTGTGTGTGTGTGTTGCGAGGGGTGGGGTGGCATGGGTGTAGAGGGCAGGGGAGGCCACCTCTGATTGCCTGTTGTCTCTCGTCACTCCCAGCAGGACGTAAAAGCCGCTGTCCACGTTCACAAGTGCGCGGCCGGCCCTAGTTGCATGCAGCAGCCGTGTACCCAGGCCTCACTGCACGGCTTCACCTCACGTCAGCCCTCATGACGGATGGATGAGCCTCCTTCCTCTCCTCCTCCTCCTCCTCCTCTTCCTCCTTCGCCTCACCCCAAGTCCGCTTGGCAGCTCCGCGTCGTAATGACCATTTATGAGACTCCAGTGTCCCGCTGGCAAAGCTGCGCTGCAGCGCTTCTTTTAATCTGGCCAGCCATGTCCACATGCTCTAATGAAGTTACGCCGGCCGGCCCCTGCCTGGATGCATATTCTCTTATTTATCACTCGCCTCTCTCTCTCTCTCTCTCTCTACTCCCCCACTCTCCACTTGTGTTAGAGCATGCTACAACTTAGTTGAAATTAATTAAAGTCAGGAGTTTTATTTCCTCCCAAGGGCACCTGAACAGAAACATAATGGCAGCATTGAACTCTTGTGCCGTTCATTCCCCCTTTTTCTAATCTTGGCGGGGATGTTCTACTGCACATGAGACGTTTTGAAGAGAGTTACACCCCCCACCCCCCACCCTACCCTACCCATTGTTGTCTTTTTGTTCTGAAGAGAAAACAGCCCTGTGTTCTTTTCTGGTGGATGGACGTCTTATGTTTAATTATGAAGTCGATGTTCCCTTTGTTTTGTCAGAGGATAGCAATAATTCATGTCTGTTTACTGTGAGAGGAAAGAGTGGGACTCTCTTTCTTTTTCTCACCCTTTCGTTCACTTGACTTTCTTGAGAAGCAACATACAGTATAATTTATGCATCATCCATGCTCCCCTCTCTCTCATGCTTTATTTCATGACTCACGACATTTCTTTTCTGTCAGCGTTGCTATTGAGGAAACGTTGCCTTTGTGTGTGGATGGGTGGGGTAAAGGGTGGAGGAGCTGGGTGGTTTGATCAGTCAAAAGCATTAGCGTAAACATTCATCAGGCATTTAGTTTACACCTGTTTCTGCAGTGTAAGACAGACAGCCTAGGAACACAGTGTCACATCAATCTTACTACAGCCCGACTTAAGTGTCCCACAGAGGCGAGGAAACATTTCTTCCGGATGCTTTTCCATCCCTCGTCCTCTTTTAGACGATAATAATGGCGCTCGTCTCAAACAAGGCCTTGCATTTTATGGACGCTCAGCAAAAGCACATTCACCTAAATCTGAGGGCAGGGGGGAAAAGGAGGAGAAGGCTGGGGGCACATGAGGAGAACAGCAGACATATCCTCTGGCTATAAGGGCAAAATCACACCGTTTAGCTCCCATGCTGTACGTACACAGACATTCATTTGAACTACAGTATGGCATACAATACTGTGATGCCCTATGACATATTTTAAAATATACACAGGAGAAGTGTTCCTTGTGCTATAGGTAGAGGATTTCCCACAGTGACCAATCAAAAGCCGAGCCTTAGCATTATACAACATGACGTGGGATACTACAACAACAATAATAACAAACCAAAGCAGCCAACACAAAATGACCAACAACGCAGGCTTCATATGCACCAAGTACTGTAGGCTTCACTAGCAAATGCTTTTGCCCCGTTGATGGGGGCTCTAAACAAGACTATAAGTTAGCGGCCTAATCTCCACATGAAGTGGAATACTACAACTCCAACAACAACAAACTAAAGCAGAAAACACAAGATTACCAACAAAGCAACTTTTGTGCGCAACAAGCAGACTTCGCTAGGAAGTGCTTATGCCCTGTTGATGTGGGCTCTAGGCCAAACTAATATCGGAACGTCACCTATTACCGACCGTCCCGTATTTCCGAACTCTTACAGTACGTGTATGTGTCACTTAATATTAATTTCTATACAAACAAAAACGGCGGATTCCTAAAGAAACGCAAGCACCCACACCATAAGTATATCTAAACTAGCTATGTACCAAAAATTACATTTTACCGTGACTCGAAGAGCTGGAATTTTAATTTGCAACGAGAATGTTCTGTAAGAAAGGTCGGAAATAGGCAACCCACCAGGCCAGCACTAACCTCCGAGCGTGCTAAACAAAATCGGATATTTCAGGCAGTAAAAGCCTCGGTAAGAACCAAACCAGATTTTGTTCAAATCTACACACCTATGGCTACTGAAAAATGTAAGGTTCATTTATCAAATGTTATGTTATTTTGAAGTATTGAAAAACATTGTTGTTTTACAATTTTCGAACGAAAGGGCCAGTAATTGGTGTTTTTACGATATCCCAGTTGCCCAGAGAAAAAGCTAAAGCAGAAACAACATCTAGCATCTACAAACCTGTAAGTGCTTCTAAAATAGAATTACGTGCATGCTATTGTGATATATGCTATATATAATAAGATCAACATACAGATATATTGAGCAGACCCACATGAATAGATAAACAGAGACTGATAGACACAAATATTGCTGTACACAAATGCTGAAATATAGACAGAAACATACACAGAAACATACACACATTCCTCAGCGTCTGTCCATGTGTGTGTGTGTGTGTGTGTATGAGTGTGTTAGCTGGGCTGGGGTTTGGTGTGTGTGTGTGTGTGTGTGTGTGTGTGTGTGTGTGTGTGTGTGTGTACTGTATGTATGTTATCTGGGTTGGGGTTTGGTGTGCATGTGTGTATGTGTGTGTGTTTGTGTGTGTGTGTGTGTGTGTGTGAGTGTGAGTGTGTATGTTATCTGGGTTGGGGTTTGGTGTTCATGTGTCTGTGTGTGTATGTGTGTGTAGGGGTGGGGGGTAGTGTTGCGTTAAGTGACTAATATGACAGTTGTGCCCGGGCCGTGGCATGGTGAGGGGCTGGCTGTGGCTGTGATGCTTGTTGCCCCGGCGGTGGCGGCAGCCCTCAGCGTTCGGATGGTCGCACTCGGCAACCTCATCAGGCCTAATCACCAGGCCTCATCCTGACAGCACGACTCGCTCCAAATGGGGCACTGGAGACGTTGAGTTCTCGTCTCAAATATCACACTTCCACTGCTGCGCAGCCCTGTCTGCTTTGTGGTGGTGGTGTGTGTGTGTGTGTGTGTATGTGTGTGTGTGTGTGTGTGTGTGTGTGTGTGTGTGTGTGTGTGTGTGCGTGCGTGCGTGCGTGTTTGTGTGTGTGAGTGAGAGAGGGAGATAGTAAGTGTGTGTGTGTGATTGTAAGGGGTTGTCCCTCTACATGCTGTACATAGTTATCCCTCCCTGTATGTGTATTTGTGTGTGTGTGTGTGTGAGAGAGAGAGAAATGGGCGGGGGGTTGTTTCTGTATAGTGAATGTTGTTCTAGTTGGTGGCCTAGTGTGTATGTTCGTGTGTTCCGGAGGGTGTGTATGTGTGTGTGTATGTGTGTGTGTGTGTGTGTGTGTGTGTGTGTGTGTGTGTGTGTGTGTGTGCGTATGCGTGTGCGTATGCTCTGGTCGATGCTTTGCAGGGGTTGTGTGAATATGTGTGTGTGTGTGTGTGTACTCGTGTCTCAGTGGGGATAGAGAGTGTGAGTGCTCACCCTGTGAAAGAGAAGCACCATGGTGCCTGAAAGATGGGCCCAAGTTACTATTGAGAGTTCTGCAAACTGGAATGTAATGGCGCCTCCCGGCTGCAACACAGGCATCTCTCCATTCCCCCTTATGTATTCCGCTGCTTCATCGATTGTCATAAACTCTGAACTGGGGGTGGGGGGTGGATGGGGGTACAGAAGGGAGGGATCACAACGTACTCCATTTTTTTTTTTTTACTATTATTCCATTTGCTTAGAGACACCTGGTCTGAGGTTGCTAGGTAACACATTGTGCTGGGCTGTTTGATGTGTGTGCTTTCCTCAAATTGCTTTGATCCAACCCCCCACACACACACACACACAGACGCACACACTACCTGTACGCCGACAGCCTCATTTGTGGAATAACTCTTGCTGGGTGTGTCTCCCTCAGCACTTCACTATGGGCTTAACCACATTGGAAAGCTCAGCTCCTGATAAAATAACCATCTCATTAGCAATGAGGAGAGAAAAGGAAGAGGAAGGGAGGAGAGGACCATCCAGTTAAAGTACAGCGTGAGGAGTTAAAATGAAAGGTAGCCCATTCCAGCGGAAATGTGTTGATATTGAGTGTAATTATATCCCTTCTTTCTGTTTTTTTTTTTCTTTTCTGGCACAAAGTGATGATTGCGATTGTTGTCAATTGATGTTGATTAGGCACAAAAGTGTGTTCAAACAAACGTTAGTAGACTGGGTAAACCCAGACGAACCTGTTTATATTGAGTAAAGAACTGCATTTAAAACCTTAATTTACAAGAAAGATATGTGTGCTGCACTTTTGAAACAATTTGCTAAGAGTTTAATCCAACAATTCAAGTTTAATTTCACTGTTGGTTACACCCCTGAAAGTCATAAAACAAGAAATTCAGAAACGGGCGATAACGGGATCCTTTCCAGATGGACCTACAAAGCAAAATCAAATTTGCTCACAGGTTCATCTAGGTTCACCCAGGCTATTGAGTTAGAGCCATAGACTTAACATGAGCAGTAAAAACAGTTAGTGGAGTAAAAAAAAGTCAGTGGACTAATCCGAAGGTGTCTGCAAAGTTCGCCCATCATTACTTTGGACCAGTGAGAAAAGAAAAGTGGGTCTAGATAAGGAGGGGGTGTGACCTCTAGCATCGCCAGAGCCAAATCACACTCAAAGCTGCTGGGCATGCGACCTCTAGCATCGGCAGAGCCAAATCACACTCAAAGCTGCTTTAAAACTTTAAATGGTCCACCCTAAAGCCACGTATTGACAGCAATTAAAACAATTTTTGAGATTAGAGGCTTTGGGGACCTCTGCTTTCCTTTGACATGCAGCTCCAGGGGATATATGCCTTTGTGTTAGATACTGCATTGACCCAAACGCTACTGATCCAGTGGTGCAACTCTAATGGACTGCTGCTGTCTAGGTTAGCACAGAAACATCGCCTGAATCCATTTTGCACAATTAGCAGTAATGTGTCACTCTAAAAGCAGCAGTCCCAATACCACTAGGTGTTCTTTCCCTTACTCCACTGGTGTTTATCATTCACACCAAAAACAAATTTAAAGTGTTCTATTACTTCTGTAATCAACAAATCTTAGATTTCTTAAAAACAACAAATCTTCTTAAAAAAGTTGGCCTTGTGGCTCAACTTACCCCATTTCTACAAACAGTAACAAACACCAACATTTAACTGTGAATTTGCCAAAACCTTTGAATTCGCCCATTTAATTAAGTCTGATTAATTTTCTGCCAAGTCTCTTTAGCTCTTAGTAACACTGAGGAACCATAAAGAACGAGTTCACAAAATAAAGGCAAACTTAAAAATATTACAGATGCAATACTAGTTAGCTGGCTCAACTTACCCCACCCCAAAGTTCTCCCATTAAGGAAACTCATGTAAAAGGATCTGTGAACACACAAGAAAAGTTATTTTGAGAGTGTGATGCCTTGTAGAGAATGCCGCTTGGTACATAGTTGAATAATTAGCGCCTCATATATACACCTCCCAGTCATCTATTCATATTTTCTCTAAATCACCTCTAGACATAAATGAAATCCACATGGAGAGCAAAAAATCATATTTTTACACATTTTTTTACCACATTTGCCATGTGCTGTACTTTTCCACATATTGTAAAGAATGATCCCCTCTTCCTTAAAATACTGTCACATGATAACATTTGTTAACGGTTTTCCAGAAAAAAAAGGGGTGGCTCATTTTACCCCTATGCTCAACTGATCCCGTTCTCCCCTCCACACTTTAATAGCCATCCTTCATGCTGTTTGTCTCTAGTTAGCCAATTGAGGAACAACACATGCTGCACAGATCCAACTATGCAAGCAGATAAGAGGAGGTTTTGGAGACCATTGGTCATGCTCAGCCGCCTGGGCCTCTCACTCCAGGGGTCTCTAATCACAGTCGAAACTAAAATGCCCATTCTCATTTGTGCGGGTTGGCTAAAAGCTTCGGACTCGTTTCTAAATGTAAACGTAGGTTTACATGGTCTGATACACCTCTGTACCTCTCCATTCCCGGACACTACCTTGCTACTGCCCAAATGAGCCTTAAATTAATTGGCAGTGGTCTAGTGTTTTATCCATTGGTACCTTTCTAAAAGCAGCCATGGGGAACTGTGGTGAAGTGTGTTGAGAGAGGGGAAAGGGGAGGGGAGCGTGCAGTAATCTGGTGAGTTAATCAGTGTTGCTTGGAGTACTCGACAGAGAGCAGTGCTAACTAACAGTGCCCCACCCCCCACCCCCACACCTCACACAGCAGCACTGGTAGGGCGTCGTGGAGCATGTGATTATGGAGCTTATCCCGGGGCGGTGTTGGCTCAAGAGAGGGCGAGCGAGAGATAGCACTTGAGTTAACAAACAGCTGGAGTCCCCGTCTCTGCCTGGCGGCCATATTAATGCAACTCATTCCCTCGCGTACCCGAGGGATATGACTAGCTTGGCCAAAGTCATTTCTTACCAGACTGAGGTAGTGTAGACTCCGGGATGGAAATATTGCTGTTTACGGGCTTTAGTTTTTTGCTCCTTTGGCATACAACCAGCAACAAATGCATTTTATAGCAATAATAGTGTTATGAGCAGTGCACACTATAATGAAGCCGTATTTGCTTAATGTTGAAGGCTTTGTTCAGAAATCAGTAGTGCGTTCTGGGCTCACCACAGCATGTGTCCCATTCAGGTGCCTTAATTTCACACTCAATCGCATGCAATTATCATGCAGTTAAAGACTAATATATTTTAACAGCAGTTTAGGGAATACAGAGCACAGTGTCATTTTCCTGGAGTAAGGTACAAGATTCATTTTCTGCAGGAAATAATTCATGGGCCTTCAGTGCAAAATTGTGCAGAGGTGCATAATTTGCGTATGACGCCTGCTTGGGAATAGGCCGGCTATGTTTTTTTGCGAACAGAAAGATCTTACTGTAGAATGCAATAATATGGTAGGCTTAATTAGAGATCAGAAAAGCTTTCTCTGAGAATTTTGTCTTTCAGTTTGAAATTAGGGTTAAAAATAAATACAAAAATCCCCCAAAATTGATGGATTTCCCATTGCTTTGATTCAACAAGAAAGAAAACAGTTGGTGAAGACAAGTAATGTATTTAGGAATGATTCGACCTAATAACAACTGTCATCAATAATTTTGCAAAACAAACCCAATGTAATACATTTTTTTAAAGAGAATACAGCAAACATGTAGCTCATTGATGAGCAAAATTGAAGTGAATGACAAATCAAGGGCAGAAAATGATTGCTAAATCATTGCTGAGAGAAAGAGAGAGGAATTAAAAAACTGGAATGTCTTGCGAGGTTGTTTCTATGCAATATTCATTCTCATCTGAGACTACAGCAGCTTCAAGTTGCCTTAGATCAAAAGCATTTTTATTCAGCGGCATGGGAGAGCTCTTGAGCATGGGGGAGGACTCCACTGAGTGCCTGTCTGTCTTTGATATCTCCGCTCATGCACCACCTCAGCCGTGGAAAAGCCGCACACTGCATATACAGTAAGGGTAAAACATGCTCTGTCTAAAGAAAACATGTCTTTACTAGCAGCCCAGATTTGCAACAATGATAGGACTCTCATTTAATGACAGTCAGAAAAGCATGCACTACTGCATTATTTTGACTTTTACTCCAAGGACCTCAGTTATGTAAGGGCTAATGTGTGTCGTATGTATACTTCCTCATGTATACACTGGCCTGATAACAAGTCACATTTAACTGTAGTCTGCCTCCTGCAATCAAAGGCAGATCCACCCGACCAGCTAGGAACATGCACAAGAGTAAAATATTTAAAACTGTCAGGGTTTTTCAAGAGCATGTTTGAGTCTGTTAGTCTATGCAAATAGCACATCCTAGTGCATATTTAGACAGTCTGAAGCCCCCTATGCGATCATATCCAACATGTGTACCTTGGACATAGATTAAACGTCATATTTAGAGAGGGGGGGACTGGGGTGAGATGGGGCGAGAGGGACATCCCTCGGCTTTCATGTCAGTTGTCAAGAGAATCACAGCTGTTTCCCTAGAAGAGCACCCCCAAGTTCTCCCATTATGGAAACTCATGTAAAAGGTTCTGTGAACACACAAGAAGAGTTTTTTTTGACAGTGTGATGCCTTGTAGAGAATGCCGCTTGGTACATTTGTTGAATAATTAGCGCCTCGTATATACACCTCCCAGTCATCATTCACACTTTAGTCATCCAGCCTACGTGATATTAAATTAATAAAATAAAATTCTTGGAAGACCATAACAGTCATTTCAGCTAATGATTCAATTACATGGTTAATTATTTATTCCACCGCGCATGAAGAACCTGACTGCTTAGTTTATTTAACCATCTCCTGCCAGTTCATAAATTAAGTGAGAGTGGTTGTGGAAAAAAAAAATGCCTGACAACCTGCTAACCCCCACGTTGGGAGATGCCAAGGGATGAGCTGTGGAATAGTGTGGGAAAGGAACTGACAGTGTCTTTAGTGCTCACCGTGGCATATGCCTACAAGTGACAACACACAACACACAAAAACAAAAGCAGCTTTTTTTTGGTGGAGGCTGTTTCACTGTCTGTCTGTCACTTCACCTTTCATTATTCTGCTCTCTCTCTCTTCCTCTCTCTCTCTCTCTTTCTCTCTCTCTATCCGTCTCTCTCTGTCCAAAAGCTCTGCGTTTGTCATGGAGACAGAAGGGAGAGGGAGGTTTGACTGCATTCTTTTTTAGGAGACAGAAAATTGCATGTTGTGAAATTTTTTAAGTGAAATTTTGACGATGTTTGGAATAATTACCCTGTGGAGAAGTAAACACCACCAGAGAAAATAATCCATTATATAAAAAGGATGTTGGGGGCGGGGGGGCACTGTATAATTAAATGTTCAAGCCTCACTGTGGGATTGGCTTACAAGATGTGGGCAGCCACAACCAAGTCACCTAGGAAACGGAATCGAAAAATCATCCCTCTATTACCATTGTATGCCGTTTACAGTGAACTACTGTATGTCCACAAACCATGATTTTTTAATAAACCTCTGCTGTGCCAACTGCATAGTGTCTCAGTCTAGTCCCTTACATCCTTTACAGCATGTCTGTTTGTGGAAGCTCCATACCTATGGTGAGCATTGTACATGGGAGAGGCACATGCATTGCCAAGCATGTACTCAGCAGATAAGTATTTTTGTTTCAGCAGCTAAAACGGTGGAACGAGATACCAAAAGCACATTTGCCATTTGCGCAAGAAGCGAAAATTACAGGGAGAGATAGAATGCCCTGCTGGGTAAGCTTCATGGGCTAGTCAAGGGGAAGTGATTTGTTTGTGTCTTCAAGACTGTGTGTATATCTGTTTATGTCTGGCTGTGTGTGTGTATATATGTGTTCAAGAGCAAGGGTGTGTGTTCATGTTAGTTTATGTGTGTGTGTGTGTTTGTGTGTGTGACACAGGAAGGCCATGTGTATGTACGTTTGAAACAAGTGGGTTGAAAAGTTTGAGCTTATCTTATTCAACAGCCAACTGTGAGTTTGGCTCCCGGTGTTGCTGAATGGCACTATAAATGCGTAGATTGATAGGACGTCTGACCCCCAAATGAAAAGCGTCATTTGTAACAGTCTATAGACAGCCATGCCTCAGCAAGAAAACACTCCTCTAATAATCCTTGAAGCCTGAAATAAACTGATGGCTTGGCTTGGGCCGCCCGCATGAGCGAATCGTCTCCAGAACTGGAGCATTTGTTAAGGGGTTAGTGGGCCTCGACAATGGACTGGGTAAAACATCCAAGGCAACATATATTGAGTGCTTGTAAAATGTCATGAGTAAGAGCACTGCTGTCTGTGATATTTCCAAAGTAAGTATGACAGAGGACTTGCCCCGGGTGCCTCCTCCACCCCCACCCCCACCCCCTCCGACCTCCTCCTCCATACACGTCACAGTGACTTTCTGAAACCGAATTAGGGTGCCATGTGCATGGTGAGCAGAAGGCTCTTGTGGAAAAGGTGGATTGATTTTAAATCCGTTCACATATGACTGTTGTGTCATCACAGGCTGTTATTTATGCTGCAGAGAGATCATTTGGCTCATGGCTAGCCTGGCCTTTGGCTGGGTTGCCCGCCAACTTAAAGATGTTTGCACTCAATCACATAACGGTGGTGTGCCAGTGGATATTTCATCAAAAGTCAATGTAAGAGTATCAGATCAACAAAAATAACTGAATGAATATGAACAATATGAATTTGATAATAATGGCAATAATAATTGTAATACTACAACAACTACTACTACTACTACTACTACTACTACTACTACTACTACTACTAATAATAATAATAATAATAATAATAACAATAGTAGTAATAATAATAATCTAGATGACCTGAAGCCCAGTCATGTGAATATTTGGCTGACAGAACATTGGCTGTGCTTCGTTTGGTTGATTTGGCCTCTGGTGATTGTCAGTAGAGCTTCTAATAAGCTTTATGGGCATTTATGACAACTGTTTCTGTTTTGCCGACCGTAGGCTGTTTAGTGGACTGTGAGAGACAGACTTTGACAGATGGGGAGAAAAAAGACAATGCTCCACAACTTCTTTTCCATGGGACAACTACATGCAGTGACTGTTTCTGATGACTGCATTTTTAGATACAAAAACAGAGAAAAGGTCATACAGTATAAGACATTAAAACAATTAGAAATGTGCTTTTGTTTTGTATTTCTTTCTTCTCACTCTCTCTTTAATGTAAAGTAATACTTGATGAAATGTCTACACCACTAAATAAGATTTTTTTCTTTTTCTTTCTTTCTTTCTTTCTTTCTTTCTTTATTAATTTCTTACTTGCTTTCTGAATTTCTTTCTTTCTCCAACACAATAACAAACTCTTCGAATGAAGCCAGGATCACATTTTCCAAAGCTTTTTACTTAATGGCTATAATTCCTGACACCTTTTTGTTTATTGCCAGATATCCTGGATTATAAAACAGAGCCATCGTAAGTGTCACTCTTTGAGAGTCTCCATATGGGGTATCAATCAACTCAAACACAACGAATAACTCTTGCAGCATTTATAACCTTGTCAGGTATGTGAGGAGGAGAGTGAAATGAAAAAGGGAGAGTGAGAGAGAGAGAGAGAGAGAGAGAGAGGATGGGAGGGAAGAGAGACCACCATTCTCTCTGCATTGCAGTAGCAGGGCCTCTTTGTAGCCTGGGGCAGCCGCAGGGACCGGAGTGGTGGCAGGGAGGAAAGGGCAATAAGACTCCGAGAGTTGGGCGGGAGCGAGGAGCAGGCGGTGGTGGTGGTGGTGGTGGGGTAGAAAGCTCAGAGGACAACACGGCA